>NC_068417.1:23544363-23649363 GCF_023724105.1 Carassius gibelio | reverse complement strand
TTCTTTTGCTAATAAAACATCTGCTGGATCAAATTGAGCTCCAAAGGTGTCTGTACTATATTCACCAAATAATGCTAATTAATAATCCATTCGTCTATGAGAAATTTTACAATAAATGTATCTATATGCATCAATATCATAGTATAAGGAACTGCTATATTTACCTTTTGTGCGTATAGATAGATAGATAGATAGATAGATATGCATACATATATAGATATGTAAATCAAAGATCACACATAGGTCAAAATCAAAAATGTATGTATTTTTCTATTTATAAAATATATTAATAAAAAATGTTAATCTCAAATTTTATATTTATATATATATATATATATATACATACTGTATGTAGTATTTACTGTATATAATTAGGCTGTTTGTACTGTTTTCACAAAATAATAATAATAATAATCATTTATTGATTATTGGTTAAAATATATAGAATAAATAAGTATATAGATAAGTATAGATTTATTTATATAGACCAATTTAATGATATTTAATAAGAAGCTTTACTTTAACACACACATAGTGTGTGTGTGTGTGTGTGTGTGTGTGTGTGTGTGTGTGTGTGTGTGTTCTCAATTTTTTAAATTCGATATGTAAAATAATATCAATATATAACATAATATAAAATAATGTAAAAATAGTAAAGGCATTTGTTCAGTTTTCACTAAATTATATTTAATAATTAAATATTTTTTTGTAAATTGCATGATAAATCTAATCAAAACTCCAAAAGTCTAATGAATCAAAATTAGTATTGATTCACAGAAAACTGAAAAATTACATCTAAACCAGTTTTTGCTACCGGAGTAGAGCCACCCTTAAAAACAACAACAAAAACTATAATAAAAAAATAAGGTATAGGCAGGATCACTGGACATATATTGCAACCATTCAATGTATGGTCCAGCTTTACTGTGTGTGTTTTGTTCATGGTCATCTTGAGTAGCTGAACTGTGAGTTGTGCAGCCTGAGGGTCTCTTACAGTACTGTCAGTCAATTCAGCTGCCAACTCTTCAAGGATCCTCTTCAGCCCGTGGTCATGCACCAAGCTATGCCTCATGTTTATTCCGTCTCCTCTCTTTCTGTCTAGCTCGTTATTGTTTTTTTCTCGCAGAACGAGATCTAAATTCAGGTGCGAAGCGATAGATCTTTATAGTGTGACATAGAAATACGTTTCCAATTCTTCAAATGGTCATGCACAATTTCTCAGTATCGCTTATGTTTAGGATGGATGAACGAACGCCAGGCTCACCAGGCGATGATGAAGTCCTTGACCTCCAGTTTCAGTTTATCATTACAGACTTATATGGCATGAAATGTATTTAGTATGACAAATAGCTAATTGAGAGAGAGAGAGAGAGAGAGAGAGAGAGAGGGAGAGAGGGAGAGAGGGAGAGAGGGAGAAAGAACTAAATCAATAATTAATACAACTTTCCAAACTTTGTTCCCAAACAAGCTGTGACAGTGACAGATTAAGGCAAATGTATGATGCTGTTAATCTTTCTGTTGATTTATTTTAACTTAATATGAATTAATTTACATTGGGAATCCATTAACTCATTTTTACTAATCTAAATGTTATATCTATTTAATGTTTAATGCTAGAAAATTGGAGAATCACAAATTCATTTAAACTGTATTTTACACTGCATTTGTCTGAAACTTTAGTTACAGTGTTGGAAAATCTGTAAAAAAAAAATTGTCTGTTTGCTCTAACTAAATACTATTGAAATAAACATGTTGAAATACATTTTACATTTATTTAATGTTTAATGCCAAACCAAGGCAAAATCACGAATATATTTAAAACCGCATTTGTCTGAAACTTTGGTAACAGTGTTGGAAAAAATTTAATAAAATATATGTACAGTATATATAATTCATTGGAATAAATTAATAAATAATTTGAAGACATCAACATTTTATAATTATTTAATGTGTCATGCAAAAAGTTTTTTGCAAAAATCACAGAGATGTTTTAAAATGTATTTAGAGACATTGAAATTTGGTTATAGGGTTGACAAATTTAATTTCAACTTATTTATTTATTTTTACAATGCAGTGGAATAAATCCATGAGCTAATAATAAATAAAAAAAACATCTAAATATGATATTTATTTAATGTGTAATGTTAGAATATTGCTAGATCACAAATATGTTTGAAACTTTGGTAACAGGGTTGAAAAGTAATGCAAATCTCCATGTAAAATGAATACATCTCAATATTAATAACTAATACTACATTTTTTTTTTAGCTTGAGCTCTCAAGTTAAGCCTAAGCACCTCCTTTCACAGACTATTTGTTGACAGAAAAAAAAAAAATACTTTTTTGTACCTTTCTTGTGAAAAGTGCCAATTCAATACTGCAATCACCCAGATGTTTCTGTTTGTGAAGGAAGTCATTACTTGGCACGCGACTGGCGTATGAAACCCTTCGGTTTCGACGCTAATGGACGATTGTAGTCTTGGAGATGGTTACAGTTGTGTTTCTAAGCCATTAAACATTTCTGCCTCTATCACAGAGAGTGTCTTTGATCCTTGAGATTTATGGAGACTGACTTCAGTAAGGAGGAGTTTGAGCTCGCCGCTCATGGGCGTCTCCATGCATCAGAGGCTTATGTACTTCTAAGTTTTCACGGCGACTGCCTAATTGATATTTATGGCTGTATTTCTGGTGCCTAATTTACGTCCGTCGTATTTCTGGATTCTTTAAAGCTGCCTGTATTTAGAAATTCAATGGCACGTCATACAGCTGTCCGAGAAAGCCATGGCTAATTACTCTAAATCCTGAAATCCAGAGTCTATTTTCAGAAGTGCTATTTCTTTAAAGAGGGGCAAACTAAAATAGGCCGTTGGCTGTCCAACAAAATTCTACCAAATATTATGTCATGTTTTTTAGCATGATTTACAGAAGACAGCCACTAAAATGTCATTCAGTATAACAATAGTTCACAAGCCAAAAAAAGCCATCATGCATATGGTATGTGTGTGTGTGTCTATATATATATATATATATATATATATATATATATATATATATATATATATATATATATATATATATATATATATATAGACACACACACACACACACACAAACACACACATTTGTTTTTGTTAAAATTGGGTTCTTCTCATAGGCGTAATGGTTTTTATACTGTAAAAACTGTATTTTCTATGTCCCTTCACCAACCCTACACCTAACCCTAACCCTCACGGGAAACTTTGTGCATTTTTACTTTCTCAAAAAAACTAATTCTGTAAGTTTTTTGAAAAAAGGGGACATGGGTTATGTCCTCATAAGTCACCCTCTCCTTGTAATACCTGTGTCATACCCATGTCATTATACAGAGTTGTGTCCTGATATGTCACAAAAACAAGAGCACACACACACACACACACATTATCTTATTTTATTATTTAAATGTAAATCTAATTCTCATTACAGGAAGGACAAAAACACAAATGCTAAAACTAATTAAATATTTACAATTTATAATGATAATTTATAAATTCAAAATTGTATAGTAAATTTGTATAAAAATGTAATAGTAATTTTTTTGTATCTTGATATATGCGGCAAAACCTGTCACGATGACAATTAAGTGTTTTTTTTCCCCACACTATTACATTATTAGCATTATTTTGTCGTCCAATTGTTATTATTAAAATGCTAATTTAATTCTCGTTACAGTTAGAACATTTTTTAAATACTAAAACGGATTCAATATTTCAAATTGTTTTCTGTACTCTTATGGGATGCAATTGTCTTTTATCTGACAAATCCATTATTACTCTGAAGGTCTGAGCCCTCCATTGGGTGCCAGGTGACTTTGGAGTTGCAAAGTCTTGCGCTGTAGCACCTGACGTATTGTACTTGAATTTGTTGTTTTCAGTGTGGCAATCTGAGCTTGTTGTTGATGATGACAGGGATGCAGACCAGTGTTTATTGGAGTGCATTTGTTGTTGTTGCATTCCCATGAAAGCATTTCTGCCTTAGTTTGCCCTTTGGACGTAACGCTTCTGTAGGATAAAATGTGTAGAATGCAAAGCAGGCCAGAGACTACAAGAGCTGCAAAAAGCAAAGGACACACAGTCCTACTTCCGTACCTGCATTTACACTTGACTCCCACACTCACGAACAACTCCAACACATTCGCTTACTCTTGATAACATTCCTTACTTCCACTGGTCTGATAACTTTGGTTGTCAAGTATGCCATAAATATCGAGTGATGAAATGAAAGCAGATGTTTAGAGGAGAGACAGCGTGGTCTGTACCCGTATGAAGCAGCTATAGGCTGGATGTTTCTCAAAGGCGAAAGCACTGTGATGTGACGCTTTTAACTTGGAAAGGAACAACAGGGGGTCTTTTAAATTCAGATCAGTACTGTCACTACTTCTGCACAGACAGAAATGTGCACAAACACAATCAAAAGCAGCCGTTAATCCGCGCAGACACTCACTGTTTTGTTGCGCACTTGGTTTTGTTTTGTTCGAATGCCATCATTAACATCAAAGAATTAGTTCAGGAGAAATTCAGTTTCTGTTATTGTTTATTTAATCTCACGTCATCACAAACCAGCATGTTTTTGTATTTGTCTGTAGAATATAAATCGGGAATGTTTGAACAATGTTCGCGCTGCTCTTTTGTATTCTATATTTTTTGCACAATATTCAGAAGGCAGAAGAAGACATATTAAGGAAACAATTGAAACTTATGTTGTGTGCACGTGTATGTGTGTGTGTTCACCAGGTTTGATTCCATTGATCGAGCATAAGTGCAGATTCTTGCAACAATTATGCTTAACGCAACAATATATTTTCTGAAAGGGTGAAGGTTATTAGCAATATGCGCAAAATTATTCAACTCTCTTTTTTCTTTTTTTTTTTACTGTTGCACACATAACTTTTTAAGTGTTTGCATATCTTGTGCACAGTATCTGTTTTCATATCAAAACTGAAAGAAGTTCAAATTTGTAGCCAAGATTGAGACCGTGGACAGACTGCTTTTATCATCATTTTTTTTATCGATTTTAGCAAAATCGTACGTATTTCCGAGTTTCCCAATTTGTATGAATTGGACCAAATGACCTACCTCTAACACAGCCCCTAAAATGGACTCCAGACAAATTGTACAAAATTGTACGAGTCATGTTTTATGGATTTGTATAAGTTAGCCACCTCGTAAAATATGTACGAATTGGTCGTGAGATTTCATTGGACTAAGGCTCAAAAAATAGCATGCATATGAATTTGGATTTTTTTTTTTTATTGTAATTAGTTAATTTAATAATGTTTTATTGTGCATGTGAATATGGCCATTGGTTTTCAGTTGGTTTGTGAGAAAACTGTACACCAGTTCAAATCTGTTTTTTTTTTTTTTTTGTAGCGATCATTTGTTTTTATAGGGAAGCTAACAAGTCTGCTAGATTTTTTTTTTTTTCTTTTTTTTTTTTTTTTTTTGCAATTGCTCTCACCTTTTTACTGACAATAATACAACATTTTTAGTGTTTTTGTTTCCCATGTACATATCTGTGGATGTTTTGACATCAAAACTGAAGGAGAAATGTAGTTATTATAAATTTTTTGGGATAGTTTGTGTATTATAGTGCATAGAAATGCTCACAGATGCCAAATCATCATTGGTTTTCAATTGGTTTTTGAGTGAATGCTACACACCAATTCAAATGTATAGACTTGTAAAGGAGGTTGTCTTTTTATTTGCATTTTGTATCATACAAAATATAAATTTTGAACTGAAATTAAGATTTTGGATTGTTCAAACAGCATTTTTGGAAAGTGTTTCACTTTTTTTAAAGGGACTATTCACCCATAAATGTGCATCAAAGAGTGATGCAGAGAGAGTAAATTGTTGAATAAAGTTGCTTAAAAAAAACCAAAAAACATGTAAGTATTCTCATAGCTTCATAACATTGCAGTTGAACCACTGATGTAACATAGACTAGTTTAACGATGTTTTTACTGGGCCTTAAACATGATAGTTGCGTTGCTGTCTATGCAGGTTAAGAAAGCCTTCGGATTTCATCAAAAATATCTTAATTTGTTTTCCGAAGATTAACGAAAGTCGAAACGGAGTGAGTAATTAATGACAGAATTTACAAACATTTTTGTGTCAACTATCGTTTTAAGTCGAATTACTTCGGAATTACATACTACGAATACTACAAAACAAGAATGTATTTTAGTATAAAATGCATAAATATCACAATTTTTCTTGAGGGTTTATTATTTATTTTCCCAGTCAGAGAGATGTTCTCCAGTGAGGTTTTATTTCAACTTCAAATATTACCGTAAATCTATCTCGAGGATGTTCATATGAAGTCTCTCAGAATATGAGATTCAGAATATGAGCTGGTGGCTGGTTAACTAAGAATCACCACAAAATTAACATTGTACTGATTTGGAGTCAATAAATCAATGTATCAGATCACATGGAGCAGATTCAAGCCTTCATGTAGAGATAATTTATTGACAAATTACACATTCAATATTCTGTACGATGCAAGTTTTGCATTATGGAAATTAGAGAGAAAAAGCTCAGCATGCATTCAATAACTTCAAATGTTTTTATGCGAGTAGGTGTGAATCAATTTGTATCCAGCAGGTTAAAATGGTCTGAAAGTCCCACGCTTTGAATGTGCTTCTTTGGTTTCCTGTCGTAAGTCTTGCACATAGCAGAGGCCAAAACAACAACTCAGACCGACTAATAAACACAACTCTATTGACTATAAACCAAGGGGCTATAAATCCTGTAAACACTTAATAGACTCCATTATAGATCCCCGACCCCGTCTGCAGCGTACGCTCATGCCAAATGACAAGACAATACTTTGTACAGGTGAATATCATAAACTCAAAAAGCAAAAAGGCAAATCTTTCAGGAATCAGTAGTTAATTTAGGAGTGAATTCTGTTTTGCACAGTGATAAAAAAAAAATATAAAATAAAAATAATAAATAAATGGTATTACTTACTAACTAGCTGCAATCTAATTTGACCAAGTTCTAAATATGCTAAAACACCACTGCAAGGTCAATATTAAGAGTTAAAAATGTAATTGTCATATTTTACATTTTTTTTTGGTATTGTATTCATGTCATATGCACTACACTGTTATGTATTTATTTATTTATTAAATTACATTAATACTAAGTATTTTATTTATGCATGCAGTACTTTATTTATGTAGTACTGCATACTGTATTGATATGTTTAGAGTCATTTAATGTCATGCATTTTCACACTTATTTTATTTTTAATGAGTCATGCATGCGGTTATTTATTCGTTTATTTATTCAATGCAATTTAATCTTATATAATATTGCATTGTAATTCTTTGTGGGCTACTTATGCAAAAAAATAATAATAATAATAATAATCTGACACTGCAACATACTTGCTATTTTATTTTATTTTATTCACATTTTTTTTTTTGTTGCATAAACTTATTTGTTTTATTTTAGTATTTTATTTGATTGTATATTTCATGCACTTTTTTACATTAACGGTTTTATTTTATTTTATATATCATATACCTAAATACTAATTTATTTATTTATTTAATTAGTTTTTCATTGCATTCTATTTTACACACACAAAGACACACACACATTCTTGTATTCACAACAATTTAATGTCATGGATTTGAATACTATTTAATTAAAGTTTTAACTTATTATAATTTAATGTTTCATTCATAAGTACTTATTTAAATGTGCATTGATTAAATTGCATGTAAGTGCATGTATATTGTTATTAATTATTTCGTTTTTTTTATAATTAATTAGTGTGTACTTTAATGCTATTTCATATTTCATTTAATTATTTTATTGTTGTTTTATTTTATTTTTCATGTGTGCATACATACTATTTGTTTGTTCAGTTTTATTCACAATTTTATATTTTACTCTATCCGAACAATACTTTGTAGAGTTGAACCGCAAACAAAAATACCTACAAATTCTTATTATGATATTGTATGATATATATATATATATATATATATATATATATATATATATATATATATATATATATATATATATATATATATATATATATATATATACAGACACACATTTTTTTTTTTGTTTATTAATCTTTTTATTAATCATATTTTCTATATTGAATTCCTCCATGTTTGTTTAGTTTTCTACTTGAGTCCAGGATGAATTCTCGTTGACTTGTTTGGTGACAGACTGTTTAGGGTTTGAATCAGGTGCCTTGAAAAACCATTACGCTCAATAATTACCTTCCCTGTGCCGTTCAGCTTCTACTCACTGACGTGCACAATTATGACAGTGATGTATTACTGTGTTTTCTGCACATTAGCGCATGTCGCTTTCCCCTGAACTGTTATCGTGCTAAAAGAAACCGGTGGATGACCTGAGAATCAGTTTCACTCGTGTCAAAACCGGTACAGCGTTCAGAATTACAAGACGATCAGCTGATGACGTCTGCATGCTGGATTTTCACCTATGACTGTATTTATGTGACACACACTGTATTGTTTCTCCATTTGCAGCGCGGTATCAGACAGGCCTTGTCACCTCTAGCGATAGCAGGGCCACTAACAGTAGCATTGCATTGCATAATGAGACCGAGGGAAACTGAACCCAAAATCTCACTCATGATACTCTTATATTACCTTTGCTGATCCTCTAACAAGCTTACTGGACATGTTTGACCCTCTGGACTCCTTCAGTGCAATATCAGAATATAAAATCGCTGTACTTTGAACTCGAGCTTTTACAAGCCGTTATTATAGCAGTATTTGGGCAGTTTCACAGAAACGGTGTGTTTAAGTAGCTTATGTAAAGAAACGATAGCATCATAATTCTTTATGCGGGCTACTGCAACATATTTGCTACTCTACACATCTGGCAGCCAGTTCTTGAATAAGTGTCTATTTATTTATTTATTTATTTATTTATTTATTTATTTTTATTTTTTTTACCATTTTATGTCACATAAACTTACTAATTTGTTTTCAAAGTCATGCACTTATTATTTTATTTCATTACATAAGCTTATTTATTTATTTTATTTTATTTTACTTTTCCCTCTCAATAAGGAAGTGGAATTGTGTAACATTTTGTGTGTGTGTGTGTGTGTGTGTGTGTGTGTTGACTATTAATACATTTTGTGTCATTTTGTGTACATAATTGACACAAACTGTATAACTATAACACATGGTGTGTAGACAATAAACAGGAATAACATAATGGTTGAGTTGAAAGTAACAAAAAAAAAAAGTGCTGTCCTTAACTAGACACAGAGTTGTGTTAAGAGTTGTTTTCAACACATGCTTTTTGCATAGATTTTCCAAAACAAAGCTGCATTAGTGAGTCATTTTGCAACGGGTTGTATCTAGTCGTCTGTGCCTTTGTGCTGTCTGATAGGAATGCTAATAAAATAGTAGAAGTCAATTCAACAACAAAAAAATACTGTTCTTTATCTGACTTGAACACAACAAACCCCCAAATCCACAGAAACACATGCAGGAAAAGGCCCTTGGGTGAAGTGACCAGCTCCAAGCTACAAATGTGGGAAACTTTTTCTCAGTTACATCATTTCTAGTCTCAGATCTTTGCGTTTCCATCTTAAACCACCAGATGAGAAGCTAAGGTTGTTCCTTGAACCTAAAGTAGGATTCGCTTCAATCTGCTTGTACTGTCATATTGTTCAGCTGTAAGTTAAGAGCCGTAATCCATCTCGAAGGGGTTTCGAGACAAAAGTGATAGATATTATCATCCTAAAACTCCCCTTAGGCTTAATCTGATAAATAGCACATTCATAACACGCCATCGATCGACTGTTTACTCTGGCAGGAGCGCGGGGATCGATGCGCGAGAGCTTCGCGGTTCGCGCTAATGTCCTTGTGAAGTGACAGGATGGCGGCGCGGCGCTTTCCTCCGCGTTTGTCCAAGCTCTCAGAGGTCGGACCTGGGAGCTGTCGAGAACCATAATGTGCTTATTTTAGCGATTCATCATCGGTGATAAAAATGCTGTGCGTGTCTGAGATGGTACATTATAATCAGATGAGTATTGACTGAGTTATTGCTGGGACAAACGGCTCCTGGACGGTTTTTCCCACAATGCCCGATTGATAATTGGATTAAGAGCTTGAAGTATTTTTAATTATGTTTGTTTGGTTTGAATTAAGGCTAATGCTTCTGTTTTATTGCCAAATGTAAATGTATAAACGGCGGGTCGGTGTGCATTTATTTGGTCGGTTTATTGATAGACGTCTTTCTTAATGGTGTTGTAAAACGTCTTTCGAATAATTGCTACATTATGAAGGCATAACCTGTAAGTATATTAGAGTGACCCTAATTAATTTGTCACCTCCAAGCTGCTTTTAGCAAAACCTTTCACCGTTAAGTGAACATGTCGGCTTATTTTTGTTTAAATCACATTAGTATGACTCCAAGATCAAATGCTTTCTCATTCTTGCTGGAATAATGAGGTCTGGGCCTGTTTTTGCTTTTTAAATAACAGATAGATAGATAGATAGATAGATGGATGGATGGATAGATACTTTGTAGATAGCTAGATGGATAGATAGATGTATGGATAGATGGATAGATAGATGGATAGATGGAGGGATAGATGTACTGTAGATGATTATGTTGTAAAACTATTTAATCATATTAAATCTTATATTTTAAATATATAAGAGTTGGATATGTATAAATATTCAATATATGATGAATATTTAAATACAATTTGTAATATAGTAGTAATATATTATGCATAACATTAAATAATTAGATGTAAAATAGTTGTTGTACATTGTAATTAAAATACGTATAACATTCATAACACATATATAGAATAATGTTCAATAAATAATCCAACCAAAATGCAAGAAACAGTCCTACAGTTGTTTTCTGATTCTGCTTTGTAAATGATTCAAACATTTCTACTCATAATGCACATCATGCAATTTAAGATTTAAAATTTGATGTATCTAAAATGTGTGATTCATTTTATATATATATATATATATATATATATATATATATATATATATATATATATATATATATATATATATATATATATATATATATACTTTTTTTTTAAATAAGTAATTTATAAAATTGTTTTTGTTTATTCATTCATTTATTGTTTGGATACAATTTTACAGTTTTTAAATATTCTCTTCTTTGTTTTATGTAAGGATGCAATATTTTCAGTAATAGCATGTGGCTCATTTTTTTTGTCTGCTCTTTGACCTTCACATTTTCTCCTGAAGAAAACCGTCTCATTGCTCCGGTTGCTTCCTTTTTTATTTGATGCGGAAGGCAGCAGATTCTCTAGGTTTAGGAAGTGAGTTTGAGTTTTGAGTTTGCATATTGAGGCTCAGATTACCATATGTGCTTTTTCTCCTTGAATAATAATGACTGTATTAATATCTATGTGCAGTTTAATCAAGTTTGCTGTCTGCTGTTGACAGATATTTATACGCCGTCTGTTTGCATGTCTGTCCCTCTGTCTGTTTGTCTGTTTCAAAAGGAATAGTCGCTATAGCAACATTTAAACTTCATCAGACTGACAGTGTTCCTACTCGACTGAAATATTCAAATGTATCAGCTTCACTCTGCACTCCCATTGGTTGTCTCCACACTGTTAATTTGCATTCCGTTGTACTTGTGTAGACTGGTATAGCTTTTTTTTTTAAATTTGTTAACTCTTTGCTGTATTTATGTAAACAAACTGTGTCATAAAAACATCAACATTTTGATGTGGACTATTGACACTAGATCTACAGTTTCAATGGTCCACTTGAGAGATAGGTGGCAGTAATGCACTTAAAATTCTGTGATCCACCATAAAGCAAGAAGAAGAAGACGCCTCACGCGCCTGCTGCTTGAGAACGCACACAGGAGGATGCCCTCAGGAGAGTTCAAACAGTTCGACATTATGTGAATCAGAGGTAAAAAAAAAAAAAAAAAAAATATATATATATATATATATATATATATATATATATATATATATATATATATATATATATAAAAAATACTGTTCAGTTTCTTGCACAGAATGATTGTTTTGTGTCTTTACACAGTGTATCATCACAAGCCGCAGGGTTTAATTTGGTTTTGTGAAATTATGTTTTAGCTGTTAGGCCGGTGACACACTGGATGCGTGGAGTAAGCGTCTCAGCTGCGTGGCCTGTCCGTTTTTAATTCGGCTCCCATGTTAACAGGTCAGAGCTTGAAGACTGCCTGTGTGAGACGCGCGTCTCAGGCGCGGCTCGAGCAAATTCGGAAAACGCGTGCATGCTAGAAATATAACCGACGCCTATTTTTCACGCGACACGCAAGCATGTTGGAAGCGTTTCCAGGCAAAATAGAATAGGAAAATATGTTTATATGTCATTTTGTACACAAATACATATTAATTCATGACATTTTGATGTTTGAAAGTCTATAGGTTGACATAAATTTTGATATAAATGTAATTAAAAAAATAAGTAAATAATTATCGATTTTTAAATATTGCGACTGTCAAACATATCCTATTTTGCCATCAATACTAGTGTGTCACCGGCCTTATTCCCATCCACTTACAGTACATTATAAGACTCATAGACTGCAACACAAAATGCAAAATCTTGGTTTGTGTTATACTGAAGAAACAAAGTCACCTACATCTTGGATGGTCTGGGGGTAAGCAGTTAAACATCAAATTTTCATTATTGGATGAACTATCCCTTAAGGCTTGTCCACGCCCTCCTAAATGGCTCATTATAATAAGCCCTGACATGTCTACATCCCAGTGTGGGAAGATTTGCATAATGTGGCCAACATTTTCATGCAAAGAAATAAGGCGTAAATTTGATTCTCTGAATTTATTAAACTTCGACGTGAATTTTAATTATATTTATTTACAGAAGTATATGAGGTCACACTCGTTTGTGTTTGAAGATGCTGCAAGCAGCAGGGCAGCACAAATCCATGGACGAATGTTCCAACAATTTCCCTCTGCTCAGGGATTAGGGCACAAACAATTTCCCTCTGGATACCTGGCCAATCAGCGCAAACCTTGCTCTTCAGACCAATGGGCTTTGTAAAAAATCCACGCGTTTCAGAAGGCAGGAAATAGAGGAGAAACAGTAATGTACAGTATGTGGAAAACAATGTGTTTTTTTTTTTACTTTAAACTGCATAAACACAAAGCATTACACCAAATACACAAAATAATGTAATTTTGGCAATGTCATATGACCCCTTTAAACTATTGCATTTATAATAATATGGAATACTTTTGGTGCATGGATAAACATCACTGGAGCACTGTTATTCCTGGCCAATATTTCCCAGTTCTTATCCAGTGTCTAGTTAGGATGATTAACTGAACACAAAGTTTGGCATGAATGTTTGCATATTTGTGTTGCTCACTGTAAGCGTTAATGAAGACGAACGACCGAGAGTTTTTCCAAGCCGACTGCTGGCAGCAAACTAAACTGGAGTTATGTGTCAGAGTTATGTGTGTGTTATGCTTCAGAACCAGAGTTGCTGCTGAAAGCCTCCTGTTCACTTATTTATTAATTATTTTATTCTGAGCGTCCCTCAAAAACAGACAGCTGTATTTCTGCTTTCGTCAGCAGAATCAGACGCTGTCCGTGGTGCTGAAGGAACCTTCCCAACTATAACGTCTCTGATATCCACGTCAGCCATGTGTTTACAAGACACATTCACTGCTGCTTGTTTATCATCTGGGTTTGCGCTCAGCTCTGTTTTTTCTGCTAGCTGATGGTGATAGTATTGACATTGCCTCAGGCTGTTTATCTCACACATCATTTGCATCCCAGCTAAATTAAATGGGAACAAATGATATTGTCAGCTCGTCCCATTTCAAATTTTGCAGCAAGTGGTTCATTTCATACTCCAGGCAGAGTCTATGCTAGTAGCATTCGGAAAATGTAAAACCGTACATTGACGGCACAATTCTGAATTCAAATCCTGCCATTGTAAGCGCATCAAAGTAGGTTCTATTGACTTTGCTTGTAAGTGCTGACTGGACTCTTCTCTAATTGTGTCTGGTGAGGCTCCTTCAACTGAAGTGAATGGGGACAGATTTAAATGCGAAATCTGAAGCTTTTAATTTTATAAAAGCATTTAAAATAATTATTCTGTATAATGTCTGCTTTAAAGCTTTTTAAATAATCATTTTTACAGTGTTTTTAAGCTTTTTTACGTTTTTTAACTCTAAAACCATGTTAACGCTAATATTGTTCATGCCTTCAGGCTATTCTAATGAAACATATTATTTTAACATTTACATATATATGTATAGTGACCTGTAAATTCATGATAACATGATAATGTTATTGTCACATAACGCTGCAGAAGAGATGGAGGACTGAGGCGGAGCTCAAGTGGACCATTGACACTCCTAATTGAGATTGTAGATAATGGCGGTAATGCATTTATAAGACTGCGATCTGCCATAAAGCAAGAAGAAGAAGAGGCGTGAGGCACGTGCCTGCTGCTGAGAATGCACATAGGAGGACGTGCTCAGGAGAGTTCTAACAGTTCGGACATTGCGTGAATCAGAGTTAAAAAAACAACAACAACCAGATATAGATACTGTTCAGTTTCTTGCACAGACTGATTGGTTTGTGTCTTTACACATTAACGTATTGTCATGAGCCTCAGGCTTCAATTTGGGTTTCTTTTTTTTTTTTTTTTTGATTCCCATCCACTTACATTATAAGACTGATAGACTGCAACGGTTTGAGTTAAAATCTTGGTTTATTTTCTACTTGGGGGTAAGCCGATAAACATCAAATTTTAATTTGGGGGTGAATTCCTTTATTCCTTTAACAAACAATTGAATTTGATCACTGGGCCTTGCTTTGCTTACTCCATATTACTATTAAGGAAAAGTATATTGCTGACTGACTGCAGTTCCAGACTTGTGCGTCTTTCTTCCAAAATCCGCCCATACACACTAAATGCCCTCTCTGATGGTACACTAGATGCAGGTGGTATTAGCAAGGACCAGGAACAGTCTTGTATGGTCCTTGAGGGATCTTTCCCCCTGTTCCAGCAGGAGAAGGAGGTATAACAGGTGGCCGAGGGGTTCCATGGGGAAGCACACAATGGAAACAAAAAACTCAGAATAAACACACACACACGCAAAAAAAGAGGGCGAAACACGCAGAATTTACTGGACTAGGTCAGGTCTTCTGTCACAGAAGATACGATTGAGACGCAGAATAGCAAACACAGTCCTTTATTAAATCCAAACAGGGGTAAAGCCACACCAGGAAGGGAAAATTACACACATTCACAATATGTAGACCCAACAAACAAAGACTAAACAGACTGGGGCTTAAATACACAGGATAACGATGGCCTAATGACAAGAGACATTAATTAATTAAGGGCTTTTTGAAATGGCCAGTTTTGAGCACTTTGATTTGGAACGACCCTTCAATATGGCGGACATGATTGTTAACACTCCAAAGTGCCCTTCAGAGGGGGATATATTCCATTTGGAATGCACCGTAGGTCACAGGGGAAGCAAAAACACACATAGACCATCCAGGGGCGTGACATGTATATAGTACTTGTTTAATATTCTAATTTCTATAATTCTATTATTATATAGTACTATTTGTGTATATAACATATAATTATTATTATTATTATATAATGTTTTTATTGTTGTTGTTGTTGTTGAACTGTTTTCATATTACATTTACTGAAATATAAATCACAAATTATGCAAACCTTAAATTTAACCTAAAAACTAACTAACCAAATAAATAAATAAATAAAAACATACATACATAAATAAATAAATATATGCACTATAATTATATACACCATGGCTAGCAATACTACTACTACTACTAATGTTATTATATATTATTATATAGTGCTATTGTGTAAATTATTATTATTATTATTATTAAACTATATTATGCATTATACTATTTACTTATATTAATTTTGTGTGTATGTGCTTTTAAATATTTGCATTAATAAATTATTTCTATATTATTTCTATTAAAATATATAAAAAAATAAGTAACATTTATCTATCTATCTGTCTGTCTTTTTGAAACTAAAAATACTCCTTAACAAGATTGATTAAAAAAAAATCTACTTGAAGTATCATGTAAATACACAGCATATGAATATTTTGATCTCAAATATGAATCTGTAAATATGAATACATTAATATTAAAGTACTTATTTTGAACCCAGAATATCCCTTCAAAGAATGCTAAACCCCCACAATGCAATATTACCGGACCGTATTTCTTTGTAGTCGGGGGTCGCACACACGATTCTCTGCATGTTGCTGTTATATTGTTGCACAGAGGGGGTTCAGAGTTACCGGGCCGTGTGAAGGACACTCCTCCTCTCACAAACCAATTTCACCTCTGCTTTTCCACCACACTCGTCCTCTTTAACTGGAGTTCGCAACCTGTGTATTTACAGATGACTGGAACTAGCACACAAGTTTCACAGAGTGCTTCTCGAGACAATAATTGGCTCCCAAAATACACAATGCAGCAAAAGTATGTTCACTTGAGAGCCCTAAGTGCACCTGAACCAATGTGGGATGTCCAAGTGCGCCATTGGACTATTTATGCAACCCACTTGCAGGTGCGTCCCAAGTCTGTGTCCGATAGGCTGACTCTTGAGCTAATAGATGGACATAAACTCTAGTTCCAGTGCCATTAAGACCCTTTTAGAGGTTTTAAATTATGCAATTAGGGTAGCAATTCGTTATCCGATTCCGACGTCGTAGCATCGTATGTTATCCAGCGACACACAATGAATATGAAGCGGGTCGTCTGGTGTTTGATCAACCGATTTTGTCCACCGCCAAAGGCCTCGAAAAGACAAAACGACCCTATTGTCCTTAAATTTTAATTAGGTGTAATAAAAGTACGGGGGATAATGGATCCGTGTGTTCCCAAGAACACTCGAGAGTGCTGTTATGGGTCTTACGCAATGACTCTCAGTCCATTCACAGCCCTTAACGTGTGCATTAGCGAGCTGAATGCCACCCAGCGGGGCCACATCATCACTGACCTGCTGATCCCGTGGACGGTTAAGTGACTGCGGCCCCGGCGATGTTTGAAAAGGCTTCTAATCCAGTCGTTCATAATGCTTGTGGAAATTATGATCACAGGAATTATGTCCGGTAAGGGTACGGCGGTTTTCCCAGGGGAAGCAGATGAGGTTCACTTCTTGGCTGTGTAAATAAGGACAGGCTTTTATTGACGTCTCTAAAGATTGGAATGGGTTTTGCAGATGGAGTAGCTGCTTGAGTGTCTTGAGCAATTCATAAAACTGTCCATTTGAATGGATGATCGGTTTTCAGGTCTTTTTGGTGTGTGGTTGTGCATTTTGAACCTGAGAGAGTCTGATAAAAATTAGCTGTGAAAGAGCTTTTGGGTGCTGGAGTAATTATCCAGAGAAAACAGGAAGATGTGCTGTACTGATTTTATTTTATTTTTTTAAGGAAAGATTGCCATTTTTACGAAATTATTAATGTTAATATTACTAAATATATTGTACATTTACGTTTAGTCATTTTGCATACGCTTTTATCTAAAGTGACTTACAATTAGCAAACACATAAAGCAAACACATAAAGCGATTCTTAGTAGCAAACAGAAACAGGAAGTGCCTGTAATACCAAGTTTCAGGCATTGTTCAAATAAGTACTTTCTAGAAAGGGAAGGAAAAAATAAAGAGAAAGACATTATTATTATTTTGGATTAAAACTCTAAATAAGTGTATTACATTATTTTAATTATTAAAATATTTGATTAATTATGCACATTATATGTAGGCCTATAGAAACATGAAACTAAAAATGAAAGGAATATTAAAACTTGTAGAAAATGAATTAGCATTTTTGTTAAATATGAGTGATATGTGTATATATAATGTAAAGAAACATGAACACTATTATATCATTAATTTCATTATTATTATTATTATTATTATTATTATTATTATTAATAATGATGATGATGAAGATGATGATGCTGTTGTTATTAAAATATATTGTAATCATGACAACTCTCTGAAGATTTTAGCATGGTGATGGATTTGACAATGTCAATGTATTTGGTCTTGGCGGAATAGATCTGCTATGCTTGCTGAATTGCTGCTACTGTTGGTTATCGCTGTAGTTGTAGATCATTGCTGCTGCTGCAAGCAAGTACAGGAACTTGCTACTGCCAATGCATATGGCGATACGGTGCCATGAGTATTTAAGACATACTGCTGCTGCACTAATAGCATAACCCGTAGCAGATCTGTACAGGTGGAGCTGGGGAAGGTGGAGGGTTTCAGAGAAACTCTGAAAAGCGCGCTGCAGGAATCTCTAGTGAATGCTAGCCAGCCATGTGAATGCAAGGCAGTAAGCTAATTGGCTACATATGCAGCATGAACCAATAAGCTTGTACCAAGTCATTTAACTCCCTGAATATCATTGGTTACGCTAACAACCTATCAGCCTGCACGGTCTAGAGTTTCATGACTAAACTATATATATATTTTTTAGATTAATTATAAAGATTTTTAAAGATTAAAAAGATCAACACACACAGTATAGTTAGCTATATATAATACAATTATATTGATCTTTAGTATCATGTTCTTTCAAAATATGGTTAAATATGATAATTATAAGTTTATAAGTATAGTAACTTGTAGTATCATGTCTTAAGAATATTATTCTTTTGTTCTTTACACAGACATCAATTTAAGTATTTATATTAAGCATTCTACATGGGCCTTAAACTTCTAAGTCTGTTCAAAACTGAGGACACAGAGTGTGAATAAAACAAAACGTCCTGCTTACAATTGATTTGCATTTTCAGCATGAATCTCCCCCGGAGCAGATGGCCGTTCGCTATAGAATATGAGCGTTCAATCCACATTCACCATTGCTGACATTATCTGGACCCTTATGAATCCTTCCCGCCAAACGCCCCTCATCTCGGTCCGAGCGTCACGCGAAAGCCAAATGCCACAAAGCTCGCAGGTGGCGGCGAACACCCATTCCGGCATGTTGGCGGAGGATCTGATCAAAACAGCTTTGTATGAGCGTGAAGTTGAACAGAGGGCACCATGTGTTCAAGGTTTTATCAACTCGAGTGGAAAAATGCTGCATGTTTGTCTACCTCACAGCGAAAAATGGGGAAATAACTTTCAGGGCGGCCATATTTTGTTCGAGCAGAACGCTCTGCCATAATACGGAGGCAGATGGGCGACACCGCTGTGCGAGATCATTGGTGTTCTGTAGATGTTTTTTGATTTCTGTGGCTCGTTTAGCATTTATGGCGTTTCTGCCGGGAATGAGGCGGATTCCATCATGTGCAATGACCCAAAAACCACTCACTTTTTGCGCAATACAGCTGGTGAAAGCGATCGGCGCAGTCGTGTAGTAATGTTCCCTGCGGTGTCGCATTTACACACACACTCAAATCATGATTAAATCTTAGAACCGTGACTGGGTTACAGCTCTAAATGGGATGCAAATGCGATGGATGCAAAAAATAGACGTTTAGGCTCATGCATACATGGAAATGCATGTTTGGGAGTCACTTTTGGGAATCGGTTTGGTATATTTTAGAAGTAGCCTAATTGGCAAATGCAAATGCTAAGATTATGTTGCAATTCAAGAACAGCCGGTAATCGAGAAGCCAACTTCTGAAGCCGGTAGATGGTCTAAAATGTAGAATAAACATTTAATCACGGGCCTACTGTACATAGTGATTATGAAAAACTACAATCTGAGTCTTTATTTATTGGGTATTTATTTCATTTATTAAATTATTTATTTTAATTACAAGGAAGTTTCCAAATGAATTTAACTAAACCCGTTAACCCTAATTTTTAAGAAACATTTTAACTTGGTTTTGAGTTGTAATAACTATACAGTCTATTCATTAACATTTATTACATGACTAATATAAATATCAATAAAATGAAATATTGTAAGTAAACATTACAGTTAAAATATTTATTAAATTTGTGTATATATTTCATATGAGTTAACTCTAATATTTATATAATGTAGTTATTATTAATATAATACAAAATCATGTAATTATTAATTACACAATTGTACTTGTATTAATAATAATATGACAGTTTGACCTGCAAAAATATGTGCATCATCCCATAATGAGCAGAATGTGATTTTGCCGTGTTTATTGTCTTCAGACAGCAGTGCAGTTTAGAACAGCAGAGGAATATTTCCTCTCGACATGTGTCCAGTTCTCAGGTCTACTCTCTGTGTGCCACAATCACAATCACACTCCTGACAGATAAATGCCCTTAAAGCAGCCGAGGAGCCGGTGAGGAACCAGAGTTGACAGGAAGTGGAGCTCATTTATGAGTAGTCAGCTGGTATGAGTAATGTAGCATGCTGGACTGTCCACAGAGCGCTCAAGACAAGCTTTGCCAGAAACCTTTCGTCTGATGCTTCAGTTTCCTCTCAACCGCATCTTTCTTTGAGCGAGAGGCTAAAACAAGCTGTTTCCAGATGAATGAGGTGGTGGTGTCGGTTAGTGAGGGGCGTCTCTTGCTTTCGCTCACCTGGGAGATGCGACTGACCCTGAGGGACTTACAGCATAACTGCAGCACATACAAACACACACACACACACACACACACCCTGACAAAGATAAACAAGTATGGACTGACTAGGACTAGTTTTCCCTGAGGAGGTGAGGGAAATCTGTGATTCAGAGATTTAGTGATTTCAGTCCCGTCTGAATTGAACACATCTGTTTGTTTTTCTAATACAACCTCATTCTTACACACATATATATATATATATATATATATATATATATATATATATATATATAGATAGATAGATAGATATAACATTTGTATTATAACAACAACAATAATAATTATTATAAATGGTAAATTAAATAGTTTTAAACAATTTAATTGAATAATTAGTTAGAGAACACTTTTGAGTTATTTAACGCTTGCATGTATAACTAGAATAATTTAATGAAAATATTTTGTGAATTCTAAGTGCTCTAAGAACAAATTATCACTTTTTGTTATACATTTTAGAAATACTTACTTTTTATTAGTACTAAAACATATATTTTGTCCCTTTATTAAATATTGTCTCTTTTTATCTCTAGATAGATCAATCACCTCAATCACCTTTATTTATATAGTGCTTTAAACAAAATACATTGCGCCAAAGCACTGAACAACATTCATTTGGAAAACAGTGTCTCAATAATGCAAAATGATAGTTAAAGGCAGTTCATCATTGAATTCATTGATGTCATCTCTGTTCAGTTGAAATAGTGTCTGTTTTAATTTGCAATCAAGTCAACGATATCGCTGTAGATGAAGTGACCCCAACTAAGCAAGCCAGAGGCGACAGCGGCAAGGAACCGAAACTCCATCGGTGACAGAATGGAGAAAAAAAAAACCTTGGGAGAAACCAGGCTCAGTTGGGGGGCCAGTTCTCCTCTGACCAGACGAAACCAGTAGTTCAATTCCAGGCTGCAGCAAAGTCAGATTGTGCAGAAGAATCATCTGTTTCCTGTGGTCTTGTCCTGGTGCTCCTCTGAGACAAGGTCTTTACAGGGGATCTGTATCTGGGGCTCTAGTTGTCCTGGTCTCCGCTGTCTTTCAGGGCAGTAGAGGTCCTTTCTAGGTGCTGATCCACCATCTGGTCTGGATACGTACTGGATCCGGGTGACTGCAGTGACCCTCTGATCTGGACACAGACTGGATCTGGTGGCCACAGTGACCTCGGAACAAGAGAGAAACAGACAAATATTAGCGTAGATGCCATTCTTCTAATGATGTAGAAAGTACGGTGTTATGTGAAGTGTTCCGGTTCCAGTTTACCTAATTAATGCAGCCTAAAAATCCTTTAACGGATTTGGATATTAAAAGCATATTAGTATGTTATGTGTATGCCAGGTTAAAGAGATGGGTCTTTAATCTAGATTTAAACTGCAAGAGTGTGTCTGCCTCCCGAACAATGTTAGGTAGGTTATTCCAGAGTTTAGGCGCCAAATAGGAAAAGGATCTGCCGCCCGCAGTTGATTTTGATATTCTAGGTATTATCAAATTGCCTGAGTTTTGAGAACGTAGCGGACGTAGAGGAGTATAATGTAAAAGGAGCTCATTCAAAGATAGATGCTCATTCAAAGATAGATGCAAATGACAGCTTCTGATTGTATATAACATTTTGTATCAATATACTTAATCTATAAATATTATAAACATTACACTGTTAAAAATATTCCGTAAAATATACGGTAAAAAACCGGCAGCTGTGGTTGCCAGAATTATACCGTAAAAAATACGGTAAAACCATTTTTTGGTTTAATGGTTTTATACCGTAAAAAGTACAGTTACACTGTTGTAGGTTTAACGGTTTTACTTTATATTTACAGTTTAATACCCTAATTTAACTGATATAATATTAATATACGAACTTATTGTAGCACTGAAATCTGTTTTGTACCTTTGTATTACACTAGTAACCACCAAAAGCAGGTGGTGATGAGAGAGTCACTTGGTGAAACAAAGCCCATCACAAGCAGCTTTTAAATAATAAGATATATAGAAGGTGCACGGTCTCATTCACACAAGCGCTAAACACCATCATGGTGAGACTCATTAAACTTAAATATGCAATAAACATTAATTTAACAACGTTTTATGTAACATACAAAACTAATAAACATAACAGATGAGAACAAATTAAGAAGAAACATAGTTATTTCAAAGAAAAAAAACATCAAATTCAAACAAAATTTGAAATGCAACGCAGAGAATTCTGGGAACGTAAGTTTACGGTTTTTCCCTGTTTATAGGAAATTACCGTTAACCAGAAAACAGGTTTGTACTGTAGCATTTTCACAGTTTTTTACAGTTAAAATCACAGTCGTTTTTTACAGTGTACTTATTTCTAAATATGATTAAAATAAAATAATTAAGATTTAATAATAAATATTTAGTTTAATTTTCAATTAATTAAATATTATTAGAAAATTATATATATGTGTGTGTGTTTGTGTGTGTTTCAGAACACGTAAATGTAATTTATTTTACGTAAATGCTTTAGTTTTTATATATATAAAAAAACAGTGCTACATTTGACACTAATGGGAAATGATAGATTTTTGTTTATGATAGCAAAATGTGCATTGGCATGTGCATGATGACAGAGGCGTGGACATGCAAATGCATGCTCGTTTTTACTCAACAATTAAGTTGATCGTGTATTGATAGATGAAAAGCCATGTTCTATCACACAACTGAGGGAGCATCGTAATTGCACTTTCTCCTCTTCTCTCTCTCTTTCTCTCTCTTAATCCTCTCTTATCTGGCCTGTACAATACTGCAGTGAATGTATGAACAGATTAGAAGGGTGAGGATGCGTGAAAAGAGCAAAAAGTGATGTAATGTTATTCTGAACCCATTTCACTTATTTTCTTCCACTGAATAAATAAATGAGTTATTTTTGAAGAAAAAAAAGTAAACTTGTTCATTTAAAGTTATCATGATGTATTTTTCTTCTCCTAATGATTGGATTTTATTTAAATTAAAAGTAAAGACTGAACTTGTTCAGTAACTGTAATTAATTGGTGATAAAAAAAAAAAACAACATCTGCTGTTTATTTATAACATGCTGATTTGTGGTTTCTAATGTGTTCTGGGTGGTTCTACCCTCCTATGTAATGGGTTTACTGGTTATAATGGGAATTGTATTGGTATTAATGAAAACTGCAATGTGTGTGTGTGTGTGTGTGTATATATATATATATATATATATATATATATATATATATATATATATATATATATATATATATATATATATATATATATATATATATATATATATATATCGAATGCGACGCTTGTGTAATTAGAAGTATATCTCCAGCACGTATAGATCAGGGTTGCCAGGTTTCCACAACAAATCCTACCCAGTTGTTTCTCATAACCCAAGCGCATTTCCAGGAGGTTCCCCGATAAAAATTGCTTCCTGGGGTTAAAATATACGTTTTTTTGGCAGGGTTGCATTTTAGGTGCTAAATATCATGCTATTGGTATTGGGGTTGCTTCAAACCACGGACATGAAAAACAACCGCAGACTGTGTTGAGCCGATTGCCCATTGAGATTCTCCTCATTATCCTGTCCTCTCGCACAATTTTTTTTTTTATTATTATATTACAGCAAGCCTCTTTGGAGGACTTCATTGAGTTAGTGACATCATAAAGATGCAATATTCTAGAAAATCACATATTTGGAACGGCAGATTTCAAGATGGCGGACGTGTCTGGAGTGGTTGAATGTCACCTACCTATACATATCTATGGTGGGTCTCTACTAATAATTGCTCACCTTCTGTTGGCGGCTTGTTAAAACCATTGAATCATAATGGGATATAACATTTTTGAATGGTTTTAATTGTTAATAGCTGATTGTTTCTAATGGTTGTTATGGTATTTGTAGGGGAAACCATTACAGTTTCTGTAATGGGTTCCTTTGAGGTTTCAGCAGTGTATCATGTTGCTGTGAGGTTGCTATGTTTTTCTGGGTTGTTTTTAGCACATGTGCCAGGTAGATGCTACTGTAGCTTGTTCTATGTTGTATTTTAATCTTGAGTACCTATAGAGTAGTACTGCATCCTTCATATCTCCAAAAAGTCTTTAGTTTTATCATATTTATAAGAGAAAGCTAGTCTGTACCGTTTTTTTTTTTTTTTTAATATCTCTAACTTAGCTATCGGCGCATAAGCACATCAAGTAAACAACATGCGATGTTGTCCTCAAACTGCACTTCCCACATGTACACCTTTAAAGAAAAAAAAAGACAACATAAAGTGGAACCAAACATAAAGTGGAACCAAAACCGCTAAGCAAATATATACAGTTTCAATACATACCACATAGAGATGTCCTGCTGTAGTCGTTGATGCTGCTGCTCTTATTCAATTTCAGCCTCGGGATCTGATTCTTGATCTTAAATATACGCTGAATCTGACTGTAAGCCATGGTTTGTTTTGGATGATGTTTTTTTTTCCTCACGGTAATGTCACATCTTCCAAACGCTCTCAACGCAAAAGCTTACTCGCGCTTGTGATTCTTTAGCTCCGCCCACACGTCAGCCGATCGAGTTTTTCCAAAAAAAAAAAATACCCAAAAAAACTAAAACACCTTAACAACTCCATATCCATAGCAACATGCTAAAACAATACAGAACATCACCCCAAAAACACATAAAACACCTTAGCAATATCAGAGCAAAATATTTGATGTTCTGGGTTGTTTTAGCATGTTGCTATGGAGTTGTTAAGGTGTTTTAGTTTTTTTGGGTAATTTTCTGGGTTGTTTTAGCATGTTGCTATGGTGAGGGTGCTTCAGTTTCTTTTTTTTTTGTGTTCTGGGTTTTATCATGTTGCGGTGAGGTTGCTAAGTTGTTTAGGTGTTTTTGTCTGGTGTTCTGAGCAGTTTTTAGCATGTTGCTTTGAGGTTGTTAAGGTGTTTTTTTGAGTGTTGTTCTGAGCAGTTTTTAGCGTGTTGCTTTGAGGTTGTTAAGGTGTTTTTTGAGTGGTGTTCTGAGTGGTTTTTAGCGTGTTACTTTGAGGTTGTTAAGAGTGGTTTTTAGCATGTTGCTCTGAGGTTGTTAAGGTGTTTTTTGAGTGGTGTTCTGAGTGGTTTTTAGCGTGTTGCTTTGAGGTTGTTAAGGTGTTTTTTTGAGTGGTGTTCTGAGTGGTTTTTAGCATGTTGCTGTGAGGTTAAGGTGTTTTTTTGAGTGGTGTTCTGAGTGGTTTTTAGCATGTTGCTCTGAGGTTGTTAAGGTGTTTTTTGAGTGGTGTTCTGAGTGGTTTTTAGCGTGTTGCTTTGAGGTTGTTAAGGTGTTTTTTTGAGTGGTGTTCTGAGTGGTTTTTAGCGTGTTGCTTTGAGGTTGTTAAGGTGTTTTTTTGAGTGGTGTTCTGAGTGGTTTTTAGCGTGTTGCTTTGAGGTTGTTAAGAGTGGTTTTTAGCATGTTGCTCTGAGGTTGTTAAAGGGACAATAAGTAACTTTTTAGGTATTTTATTAATAAAATCAATATTTTTATTCATAAATATGCCCTCAATGGTGTACAAATACCTATGCCAATGTTTAAACTAATCCTTGTAAATGAAGAATTTATTATCTTTATATACATGGGACGGGTAGGTTGACGGAGGCTTCCATGTAGTTCCGCCATCTTGCAAAACTATAATAGCAGAGAGGGACAAAAAGTACTAAGCCAACGCGTTTCCACAGCGCGTTTTCGGTCAGAGCCAGAAACGCAGGTGCAGAGCAGTGAGAGGCGCTTGAAACTGCACCGGCAAGTTTAAAAGTCTGGATTGCATTCTTATTATGGACCATACATATGCCGCGCCACAGGAGAAGAAAACATTGTCGCCAAAACAGTCAAAAATAGAACGTAAAAGGAAACGTGACCGTAGATTACAGAAAACAAGAGTTAATGTCGGGGAAGCTTTTTCTAGGTGGAAAGAGCTAATGCTTGATAAAGATTTCAAAAGAGACGCTGAAGTGGCCAGTTTTCTTCTCGACAGGTAAGTCAGTGTTACAATCTATATTATAATATTTTTTTTATATCTAACAATGCATATAATTCAGAAAATATAACGAATAAATTAGACATAACTACTAATTACAATATTTCATGTTTTCCACAGTCAGTAATTCATACTGTAACATTCGTTTGTTAGTTGTCATGTTGCAGTTTGTTTGAAATAACACACCTGTTCACCTGAAGGAAAACTCGACGAAGTGCTATTAGAATACATCCTGTCAAAGCTTTTTGGTACATATCGCCTACCGTAGATGCAACGCGCATTTGAAAAAGCGAGGCGCTGGAGAGCAAAATTAGTTTGAATGCAAAATACAATTTCACCACTAGATGGGAGTAATTCCTACTCAGTGTCCCTTTAAGGTGTTTTTTGAGTGGTGTTCTGAGTGGTTTTTAGCGTGTTGCTTTGAGGTTGTTAAGGTGTTTTTTTGAGTGGTGTTCTGAGTGGTTTTTAGCGTGTTGCTTTGAGGTTGTTAAGAGTGGTTTTTAGCGTGTTGCTGTGAGGTTGTTAAGGTGTTTTTTTGAGTGGTGTTCTGAGTGGTTTTTAGCGTGTTGCTTTGAGGTTGTTAAGGTGTTTTTTTGAGTGGTGTTCTGAGTGGTTTTTAGCGTGTTGCTTTGAGGTTGTTAAGAGTGGTTTTTAGCGTGTTGCTGTGAGGTTGTTAAGGTGTTTTTTTGAGTGGTGTTCTGAGTGGTTTTTAGCATGTTGCTGTGAGGTTAAGGTGTTTTTTTGAGTGGTGTTCTGAGTGGTTTTTAGCATGTTGCTGTGAGGTTAAGGTGTTTTTTGAGTGGTGTTCTGAGTGGTTTTTAGCGTGTTGCTGTGAGGTTGTTAAGGTGTTTTTTTGAGTGGTGTTCTGAGTGGTTTTTAGCATGTTGCTTTGAGGTTGTTAAGGTGTTTTTTTGAGTGGTGTTCTGAGTGGTTTTTAGCATGTTGCTGTGAGGTTGTTAAAGGGGGGGTGAAATGCTATTTCATGCATACTGAGTTTTTTACACTGTTAAAGAGTTGGATTCCCATGCTAAACATGGACAAAGTTTCAAAAATTAAGTTGTACGTTTGAAGGAGTATTTTTGTTCCAAAAAAACTTCTTCCGGTTTGTCACAAGTTTCGGAAAGTTTTTTTCGAGTATGGCTCTGTGTGACGTTAGATGGAGCGGAATTTCCTTATATGGGTCCTAAGTGCGCGCTCTTCTGCCGGAAGAGCGCGCACTCCAGTATAGCAGAGCAGAGAGAGGCTGAGCACAGCCTGATCAGAGCGAGAGCGTCGCGAAAAGTCACAAGAGAAGTGTGTTTTTGGTTGCCAGGGCAAGACAACCCTGCACAGATTACCAAAAGAGAAACAGCATTAAGGGACCAGTGGATGGAGTTTATTTTTACAGAGCATCAACGGAGTTGTGCAAGTGTTTTTGTTTGTTCCCTGCATTTCGGATTGCACATCGTTTATTTCTTAAGGATAATGCAGTCCCAA
Source organism: Carassius gibelio (assembly GCF_023724105.1). Classification (NCBI taxonomy): domain Eukaryota; kingdom Metazoa; phylum Chordata; class Actinopteri; order Cypriniformes; family Cyprinidae; genus Carassius; species Carassius gibelio. The sequence goes on along the minus strand of NC_068417.1, from coordinate 23,621,238 downwards.
CGGAAAAGGGTCACGATTGTGTGTTGGAACCACATGCGGTGAGTAAAACTGCTTCAAATATCTCTGTGTTGTTAACTTAGCTATCAGCGCGTAAGCACATCAAGTAAACAACATGCGATGTTGTCATCAAACTGCACTTTCCACATGTACAGCTTAAAAAAAAAAAAAGACGACATAAAGTGGAACTTAGTCATTTTCCAAAACCGCTAAGCAAATATATACAGTTTCAGTACATACCACATAGAGAAGCCTTTGCTGATGCTGCTCTTGTTAAATTTCAGCCTCTGGATCTGTGTCACAGCTTCCACATGCTCTCAACTCAAAAGCCTCCTGGCGCTCGTGATTCTTTAGCTCCGCCCACACGTCAAGCCTCTAGGCGCTCGTGTTTTTCCGGGAAAAATCGGTACAAACTATCTTTCTCTTATAAATATAATAAAAATAAAGACTTTTTGGAGTTATGAAGGATGCAGTACTACTCTATAGGTACTCAAGATTAACAGGATATTGAGTGAAAACGAGCATTTCACCCCCCCTTTAAGGTGTTTTTTCTTGTGGTGTTCTGAGTGTTTTTTAGCATGTTGCTATGGGGTTGCTAAGGTGTTTATTTGTGTTTAGGTGGTGTTCTAAATGGTTTTTAGCATGTTTCTGTTATAAAGGTGTTTTATGGGTGGTGCTCTTGGTTGTTTTTTTGTTTTTTTGCATGACGCTAATGGGATGTTAAGGTGTTCTGGGATGTTTTGCATTTTTTTTTTCTTACAGTTTGTGGTTTTTAAGGTATTCTGGGTCAAAGACTATAGAATACCCAAGACGTGTAACTTGTATAGTTTTGAATGGGGGAAATGCAATGCTCAATATGGCCACTCAATCGCAGGAAGCCCCGCCTTCTGAATGAATTTTCTGAATTCTCTCCTAAACAAATGACAGTTTAACATTGAATTAATTCAGTCACACTTTAATACTTAGCCTTAGCAGCAGAAATGCTGTTCACAATATATCTGAGCCCCTTTGTGTGATTCTTTTAAAAAGCCCAGTTGAATGTGATATTAAATGAATTCATTGTTTTCTATTCCAGCTGAATCATTCCACTCAGCATGTCCCAGTGAGAGTGAAATACTGTATGCACTATGAAGCACCGCTATTTTTTGATAATCTAGCCCCATTATGAAACCGTACGATTCAGAAACGTTTTGGAAACTGAAGCGAGATGGTCTCTTGAGTTCACAAAGGCTCAGCCAATCAGAATCCACAAGTAAAAGCCACAGCCAAATGCTTATTAAAGTGAACAGGAAGGCACAAGAAGTACTTATCTAATAAAGGGCAAAAAATATGATGTTTCATTTGCAAATCTGTCTTTGCAAAGATAAAAGAAATTCAGATATCTAAAGAAAAAGATAAAATCTCAGGACAATGGATGCAAAATCGTTGCATAGAACTTTTTTTATTTCCTTTTGGCGCCTCCACCGGAGGTTTTTGTGCTGACATCTGTGATAAGAGAAAAACGCTTCAGACTTTGTGCTTCAGATTCAGACTTGTAGAATGAAGACAGCTGGCGAGGCTGGATCTTGTCATTTCACAAAGCCAGAATGCCCTGTGATGTAGACTGTACTGATAAAAGTGCGTCCAAGGACTCGTCGTCTCATTCCACAATGTTTTTTTTTTTTTGCTTAAAGCTGTTGCAAGTTATTGTGAGAGCGTGTTTATGAAGCTCATGATGACTTTGAGTCGAGCAGACAGCTTGACTGACCCTGAGAAACGCAGAGATGACATTTCAAGTGACTCTTGAAGCACAGGTTTAGTTTAAGCAAATCACACTTTTTCCAACCTTCAAAACTTATTAGCATGAAAACAGCTTTGAGATGGAAATCATTTTCAAATTATTTTCAAGCTGGGTTAACAGAACTAGCAATGTACAGAGGCTCCCCAAAACACAACTTTTTATGAAAAAAAAAAAAATGTTTAGAATGAAATAAAATTCATGTTTTTTTTTAGGCCGCTGAATTGGAGTTCTGAGTGGAGTGAGATATATATATATATATATATATATATATATATATATATATATATATATATATATATTAATGTATATACAGATTTTGTGTTGTGTATGTATGTGTATTATTTATTTATTCATTATATAGTTTTTATATTTAATTTACGTTATTAAATATTTAACATTACATTGTTTGTTTGTTAGGGTTAAACATACCTATAACACACATACACTCTCTAACTGCTCTGTTTTTCTTTATTTTAAATATGATCTTTATAAGTTTGTTTGCATTTGTAAACAACATTTGTAAAATTGTGTATGTAACTCAGCTGCCTATCTTGGCCAGGACACTCACGTAGAGTCTTCTTTCCTGGTTAAATAAATAAATAATTTGCACACTTGTTTCCTAGTTTTGCCCTTTTCTATTAATACTGAATTTGCCGTTTTGTTTATTAGCCTACAAATATAAGGCAAACAAAACTTTGTGTTTACGTGAGCCTATGCTGAGTTCACACTGCACATTATTGAAACTGTGTCTTGCGTTATTAACGTTGCAAACAGACTTTGATGTCCAATAAGAATCTATACTACATCCTTTTATTACTTGCTCTGCGTTTTTAAAGTCAGTTTAAATAATTAGTTTTTTTTTTTTTTCTGCCTGAAGTTTGGGAGCTCAAGACTCGTTCCTTATTACAGTGTCACATCTCTATGAGAACCGCGAATGATATTTCCTAATTAAGAGCTGGCAGCGAGCCTACGTCCTTCCCACTTATTTCAGAAATAAAACGATCAATATGGGCCCCACGCACGCGGCGTAATTGAACGAGCTTGTGCGCATAATTTGGGATTGATTAATCACGTGAGAGAGAAATTGCAAACATCTCTGTGGCACAATGGCTGGAGCCGTTCATCATCGGCGGCGCGCGCCGAGCCGGAGTTAATGTGTGGAGCGCGAGGGCAGGTTGACGGAACTGCGCGGTTTAATTAAATACCCAGATCTGGATGAGGATATGCCTGTGCTCATTAAATGTCACTCACTCGCACCTTGTTAAAAAAAGCGGCAGATTATCTCGGGAATGTTTTACAGCTGTGCAGATGAAGAAATGACGGCTTTACTGTGCTGCATGAAATGCCCCTTCAAGAAAAGGTTAAGATAGAAAACATTCTCATTTCTATTAAAGTTTACTCTTTTTATTTTGTTTATCTTACATGTTTGTAGTTTTATTGTGTATGATTAATCAGACGATTTGGTTCATGTGAGCTATTTATTTATTTTCCTTCCACATCTATGCAAATTGATTTATTTATTGTAGAAGTAGCAGTATTAAAATATATTTCATAATGTATTAATTAATATTAGTACACATATTGTTAATATTTATTTGAAATAAATTAGCATTATTTTATAGAAAATATAGTTATTTATTATTATTATTATTATTATTATTATTATTATTATTGTCCAAATGCAATGTTAAAGTTTAAGGTGACATGAATTTATTAGGTCTTGGATTTATTATAAATTATAAATATTAATTATTATTTGTCAATATTTATTAATATCAGTATTTTAAAGTATTAATATATCTATACAAATTTATTTTTTCATATTTTATTAGACCAATTTTGAACATTTTATAATAATTAAAAAATAGGTATATTTATTTAAAAAACGTGTGTGTGTATATATATATATATATATATATATATATATATATATATATATATATATATATATACATACATACATGCACGCATGCATGCATGCATGCATGCATACATACATACATACATACATACATACATACATACATACATATACATATATATATATATATATATATATATATATATATATATATATATATATATATACAATCACCTAAAGGATTATTAGGAACACCATACTAATACTGTATTTGACCCCCTTTTGCCTTCAGAACTGCCTTAATTCTACGTGGCATTGATTCAACAAGGTGCTGAAAGCATTTTTTAGAAATGTTGGCCCATAATGTTCCCAAATGTTGGCACAAAGCTCCCGTTACACCACATCCCAAAGATGCTCCAATGGATTGAGATCTGGTGACTGTGGGGGCCATTTTAGTACAATGAACTCATCGTCATGTTCAAGAAACCATTTTGAAATGATTCGAGCTTAGTGACATGGTGCATTATCCTGCTGGAAGCAGCCATCAGAAGAAGGGTGCATGGTGGTCATAAAGGGATGGACTTGGTCAGCTACAATGCTCAGGTGGGCCATGGCATTTAAACGATGCCCAATTGGCACTAAGGGGCCTAAAGTGTGCCAAGAAAACATCCCCTACACCCTGATGATTTAAAAAATAATAATAATAAATTCCGTGACCTTTGCCCCTCCTGTACACCTTATTATTGTTGCATTGTAATTGGCTCTGTATCTTCCACCTCAATATGCTTAGTAATAACACTTTAAAAAACAAATATGTTGCACACATATTAAAACTGTAGGAAAAAACTGAAAAAAAAAACCCTCTTTACTTTCCATAACTTGTTTAAGGAGATATATATATATATATATATACAGTATATTCCTAAATAAAATCTTAACTCACTTTAAGAAAGTAAATAAGATCAATTCACAGTGAAGTTAAGCATTAGACCGAGAAAAAAAAAAAAAAAAAATGAGAGGAAGCAGCTAATAGTCTTTTAGGACAGTTACTCTTGGCACAAGCAGCAGTGAAGCACTTCCTCCATATGTCTGGTCGTGGGTCAATAGCGTCGCATTAAAGCACTCGATTCACAAGGAAAGTCAACATTCGGACGATTTTATTTATAGTACTTACATTGAAAACTCGAATCAATCATTGATTATTTTATCCAATAAATGCACCATGTGTGACTGATTGCAATACTTGGCTTGTCCAGAAAGTCTGCCTCAGAACGTCATTTGAAGACTTCTTCGCTTCATCCAAACAAGAAACACTCTCGATTTATTGACAAACACACGCCGAGATTCGCATTTTGATACCCCCGCCGGTGTGAATGTTCATCATTCGAAGCTGCTTTCGCATCTATATTTCACACATTCCCATAAAATATATTTCCAAAGCAGCTGTCAGGGACGCGTTCAGCATGCCGTATTTTCCCAGGTACAAAACAAGCAGGCGCGGAGTGACGGAGGACTGTGAGCAGAATCACATTAGGCATAATGTGTGAAAAAGCCACACTGAATTTTAAGATAAGCTGTTGAATTATTCATGTTTTCTTGGCGAGGAGTGTGTGTGTCGGCTCATGTTTAAGGGCCTGGTTTGTGTTGTGTGAGGTAATATCTTGATTATCTGGGGAGAAAAATGGAAGAGTTTGGTTGAAACTAATAATGTAGGCCTATTAATATGTTTGCATAGATTTTTTACGTTGTGCTTTAGAATGAATGCATTTTTTTTTTCAGGATTATGGGTTGGGTTCATTATGTCTTTTACATGTTAGCCGTGACAGATTTTCAGTGGGAATTGAGCAGCTTGTTTTTAGCTGCAGTATATAATGAGGAGAAATGAAGCCTGGTTGGAGATATAGAGGGATAGATGAATACTATGAGTATATGTAAAAAGAAACAGGATTCGCAATCCAATATAACTTTAAAGTAACAATGTTTTCAAAGTTTCATGGGAGATTTAGAGTGGAAAACTGTATTTAGGGATTTGGAAGGGATTTGTTTTTTGGCAATGAGGATTTGATGAGATTATGAACTATTGCTATGATTTTCTTGTCTACTGTCTTTGATAATATAAAAGTGACCTTATATATTCAATACAACAACCACTTAATTGCACAAAAAAGATCATGGCTGTGATGTTAACTAGCATAGCTATGGTGTAAACAGCAGCGATTACGCTGTCAACTGTGACAATTTATATTCACTGTGTTTGTATAATAAGCATATATGCGACTGAATACCACAAACTGAATCCATCTCACCCTGAACTGCCAGTGAATCACAAAACTCCTTAAACGTGTTCACGCAGTAAAGCAGCTGCTGAAAAAATCACTCGTATATCAGCTGCTTTTTACCACAACCAGACTGTTACAGGTTTCCCCATTTAAATACCGTTCTGTGTTTGCGTATATTGGCTTTGACTCTTCGCATTACCAGAGCGCGAGTCCAAAACTTGTTTCCGTGTTCCTTAGCGCTCAGGGCCAAACGAACAGGATATTTCCTTTGAACTTCCTGTCTCGACTTCCTTGTCATCTCCTTGAGAGCGATTTGGAATTGGAGTTTGGAGCCGCTGTAATCACAAGGCATGCTGCTTTCACGCATCAAACCGTCCTGCCCATCCGCTCAGCAGGAGGCCGCAAACGCGCCTCTATTACGCGCCCATCTTCATGTCGTTCTGTTATGGAAATGCGCACACTTTTCCCAGCTTGAAAGGATCCTGGCTTCTCCTTTTGTGCCTTTCAACCACTTTTAAAACACCGTCTGATGTACCAAACCCGTCTCTACACTTTGTTGGCTCCGTCCCTGCTGCTTCTCTCTGGGATTGTTTACTGCAACCCAAATAAGGATAGAAAGTAATTCAAATGGATGTCGGGATTGTTTGGGTTTAGGCCGAGGACCGTTGTGAAGTGTTTGTAGCAGTCGGTGTGTAATTTGGTTATTGGTGAAACACTAATGCATCGTGGATAAAAAAAAAAGAGCGAGCACTTTTTTTAGTAGATTGCAAGCTACTTGAGGCTATTGGTTTTTAAGCATTTGGGTGAATGAAAGAACATGTGTTCTCTTTGAACACTCGAGAGGAGAGCAGACGACATGACCACACTTACTTAAATCTGAGGAAGTGCTTTCACGATCGTGTATATATATATGGATTATTATTACAATTTCCCCCAAATCTGTCTATATATCTATCTGTCTGTCTGTCTGTAGTTTGTTTTAAATTGAGTGTGTGATCATGGACTTCCTAAAAGCTAAATAACAATCATGAATTACTTTAAGTATTTTTAATACATTAATTGAATAATTTTCATTTATGTCTTACTTTAATGTTCTTAAATTTTATATTCAAATTCCTATGTGTGTGTGCGTGTGTGTGTGTGTGTGTGTGTGTGTGTGTGTATATATATATATATATATATATATATATATATATAAAAATTATAATATTTTTTTTTTCTAATTTTGTTGCTGTTGTTAAATGTGTGTCTACTCTTGACATCCAGTGTAAAACATTTGAGTATCACTCACTCATAATCTGAATCTTTCATTTTACTGTCAACCCACATCCAGCATTAAAGGAACACACCACTATTTTTGATAATCGACTCATTTTCCAACTCTCCTAAAGTTAAACAGTTGAATTTTACCGTTTTTGAATCGATGCAGCCGATCTCTGGGTTTGGTGGTAGCACTTTTAGCTTAGCTTAGCATAGATCATTGAATCTGATTAGACCGTTAGCATCAAGCTCAAAAATGATCAAAGAGTTTCAATGTATTTCCTATTTAAAGACTCTTCTGTAAGGCTAGGAAATATACTATAACTCCAGCGTAATAATCAAGGAACTTTGCTTCAGTACCATGGGTGCAGCAGGCTAGATAATCTTTTCAGGTCTCTGTGGGATTAGAAACAAAATCACTATTAATCACGGGATTGGAACGGGACTGGAAAAAATATCAGCAGGAGTAGGCGGGACCGGGAATCGTAATAACACTTTGATCCCCAAATTTATACCCAAATATAGCCTAAGTTTTAAATAAATAAACTATAAACTGTTGGCTTATATTTTAATTTTGAACTCAATTCTACTTGCCCTGTCTCTTTATAGTCTCCTCCTGTTTGATTTGATGTGGCTGGTTAAGTGAATGACCTACGTTTATTTGTGTGCACTCAGATTAACAATGAAACGTTGAGCTTCTGTAAAATAATTAAAGCAAACAAGATGCGGTTTCTGCCGTCTTTGAAACTTTAAGATGGCTTCCAGTTCAATAAAATAACAAAAAAAAAATTAATAAAAATTATACATTTAGAATTTTTATTTAACTAAAGTTGTTAACTAATTGCTGTGATTTGTACTGTATTTTTTTTTAATCTTTTTTTACTGTAACTGACAGATTCCGGCCCAAAAAAATAAATACAACATGGGAGGGAACGGGAGTCATTCTTCCTGGGTTGAAACGGGACGGGATTTTCCCCCAGTTTTTTTATGGGATTGGTACGGGACCAATATTGCTGCGGCTACACAAACTAGCTGTAGACTATTTTCAGGCGGTGTGTAATATCACTGTACCTGCTGTACCCATGGTTCCTTGATTATTACGCCAGAATGAGAGTATAGCTCCTAGCCATATCAGTCTAGAAAATTACAACTTTCCATTTTCTGTCAGTTTTAGTACATGATGTAACTACAGAAGAGTCCATTTTTAATTAGGAAAACTAAACTCTTTGGCTATTTTTGAGCGAGATGCTAACGGTCTAATCAGATTCAATGTCTTATGCTAAGCTAAGCTAAAAGAGCCACCGCCAGACCCAGAGCTCAGCTGAATGGATTCAAAAACCGGTAAAACTCAACTGTTTAGCTGTTTGGAAAATGACCACATTTTCTAAAGAATTGTGTTTTCTTTAACATTTTCTATGATAATACATCCATATTCAACGCAAACATGAGAAACATGCTTTAACATCTCATTCATGTGGTCTCGTTTTTCATCTCTCCACCCTGCTCTGCGCTCTTCCTCAAGCGTGTGACGTGGAGGAATATCTGTGTGCGGACGGCCGCAGCTGTGTTTCTGAGAGCTGGCTGTGTGACGGGGAGCTCGACTGCCCCGACGGCTCTGATGAAACGCCAACCATATGTGAGTCCATTAGCACAGCACATCACACCACTTATTCACTTTCTTTCATTAGTTCATTTATCTAATTCTGTACATTTATGTATATTTGGAAAAGTATTTATTTGTTTGTTTAATAATTCACTTATTCATTGTTTATATATTTAAAATTTATTACTTTAATATATAACAACCCCATTATTTGTTTATCATGTACTTTTATTGAAAAGAACATAACTTTAAAATGTATTCGTTTTATTATACGTATATGCTAATTTATCTAACATTTACATTTCTAAAAGCATATTTTATAAAAATATCATTCTATCTTTTTCTTTCTGTAACAAACTTATTATTTCTTTATTATATATATATATATATATATATATATATATATATATATATATATATATATATATATAATTATATAAAACAATTTACAGAACATATATTTTTTTAAGAAATGTATTTTTAAATATAAAAAAAAACATATAATTTACTGTACAATATATAATTTTTTACATATATTTTTCAACATTTACATTTCCCATCCTATGCTCTCATACATATCATAACCTATGTGGACAAGTAAATATGTCAACTTGAAGGGGTTTTTGAAGGACATGTTCAGATTCAACATTGTACCAAAACCACAATCTGATCAAAAGTGAACTATTAAGATGCATATTCATATAAACTTATATATATATTTTTTTTTAGTTTTACATTTTCTGCCAAGTTGCATTTAATTTTACCCAGGGTCAAAGAGATCAACAATCACACTTCAAGATCCTATTATAAAATGAATCGGTTTCCAAAATGCTTCAGTAAAAACAGGAAATGCACTCATAAATATTGCTGGATGAAAAAATACTGAGCCTGGGATAAACGATGAAGCATTAATTGAAGGAATTGTTGCCTGAAGTATTGTGCGTTTTTTCACACAGTACAGTCCTCGATTGCACAAATTCTGAGAGGATAAAGAGATGAGAAAGCTTTTGTACGTATGACAGGCTGCATAATTATCTCTTTGTAAATAGTATGCAATGATATATCTTTGGAAAATCAGTGTATGCAGGAAGAAATATTCCTGACAAGGCTTTTATGAGATTAGAGGAAATCACAGTGGAGGTCAGTTGCCTTCGGCGAAATATCTTGTGGTAACATAGTAAGCATGTTATTTTAAAGTTATAGTTCCTGTCAGTGTTTTTTTTTTTTTTTTTTTTTTTTTTTTTTTTTAAATAAATTCACCTTACTCATTTTTCCTGACAGTTTGGTAATTACCAAGCTCGTTTAAATAAATATGAGGTTTTTATAGCGAATATTGTCTCTGCACACTGTCGGACTCGGAATGTGCTTTTTCTTGTACAGTATGTGCAACTGCATAAACTAGTTTCTGACTTTTCTCATTGCACGTCAACAAACGCACTGCCGTGGTTCCTTTGATCGGTTTATCATCTCTCGTCTGTGAACGACCATCAGTGGTTTTCCATCTTGCCATTCTCTTAATATTCATCCCGTTAATCACACGAGATTAGTGTGTAATCCATTTTCAAAAACAATAAACACAAGCAGAAATTGAAATTTGGGCAGTTTGTATGGATGAAAGAGCCTTGAAAGAAGTCTCTCTTTACTCTAATGCTGGTAGCACTTTATTTTACAGTCCTGTTCCTCATGTACATACTATGTATTATTTATAGTAATTACAATATGTAATATGTATGTAATAACTAGGTGCTAACCCTGAACCCACCCCTGAACCTAACCCTACCCCACGTAGTTAACTTGCATTACCAGAAATTTCTTAAATACACTGTAAGTACACTATAAATACACGTACTGTAAAATAAAGTGCAACCCTAATGCTGTTATTTTATGTGTATATATATAATAAATGAATATAAAATTGTAAAAATGTAAAAAAAAAAAAAAATTATATATATATTACAAAGTAACTGGCGCTAATTCTTTGAAAAAGTAACTTGGAGTAACTTTTTTTCTTGTAAATTTAAAAGTACGGTAATGCATAATTTTACTTGTTACTTTAAAAAAAATCAAATTATGTAACTTGTGTTAATTGTAATGTGAAAAAAAAACTATAATTTACACATTTACATAACTAATTTATAACTGTTTGTATACATTATAATTAATGGATTGTGCATTATATAATTTATTTTATCATGTATTTTCAATTTCTTTATTTTTAATTGAAGTTTTTGTTTTATGAAATTTAAAAACAACGCATTTACATTTATTTATTTGATTATATATAACTATTAAAATAATAGATTTTTAATTTTTACTTTTAACAAAACATATAAAACTTGAGTTAGTTAGTCAGTTAGTTAGTTTACTGCATGAGGACCCCAACTCATACAGCAAGTATGCATGTAATATAAAAACAAATCACTTATTTTTGACATTTTCGGAATGTCTGTGCCTCTATGCTGTTGGATTCAAAAGAATTCCTTCATAATTAGTCTTTAAGCGAGACCCCCTTCTAACACGCGGTCGTGCTGGAGGGCGGCTGTGGTTGAAGCCATCAGAGAGAGACTAAAACAATAGAAAATGCTGCATTAATGAGGTTACATCACCCTCAGTATCTTCCAGGTTCCATCTTGACTTCTGCTGCCTAGATACTTTTGAACCTCTCTGGAGATCCGGAGGCCCTGAGAGAAAGAGCGAGAGACACTGAGAGGATATTTTTAAACAATTCTCCTATTTGTTGAATTACATATTCTCTTTTTACCAGGATTATGAAAGTGGAGCAGAGGTCCACTGGGACAAGCCTTGGGGGGAAACCTGTGTATACATTTCCTTTCTCCAAAACACTCTTGAAAAACAACCACTTGGGTGATCGTTTAAAAGGAAATTGAAAGTTAAGGAGGCAGACGTACTGTAGGCCGGGACTTTTGGGGATCTGGATGGAGATCAATATTGGCGTTTTGGCAGTGGTCTCCGCTCCCCCGCGTCACCCCAGAAATGTCAAGCAATCGGTGAATCACAAGAGACAGCTGGCGGTGTGCTAAATTCTCGCGTTCTTAAGAGACTTATTTAGGAGGAACTGTACTGGGAGCTGAATATTAAAATAGCTTTGCTCATCACATTTATACACAGCACCCCTATGAATCGAGTTAAGGGGGGTAAGTCTCGCTTTTACTGCTTTTATTTGTATTTATGCTGCGTAGAGAGCGAAAACAAGAACGTGGAGGGTTTTAGAAGAACTTGCGTTGTTCATCTGTTTTGTTTAAGTACTTTTATGCCATCTTTGTTTGGTTTTGTTGATAATTGTTTTGATTTTTTTTTTTTTTGAGTACATAGTACTAAATAAAACGAGAATACTTTTTCTGTCGTTTGCTAAACTACGGTATTGTAATCGTATTTAATTTATTTGTATTCATTAATGTTGTTGCTTCTTTTTCTTCTGTCCTCTTAAGAATAAAGGTTATTTACTGGCATTGATGGTTCCATGAAGAACCTTTAACATCCATGGAACCTTTCCATTCCGTGAAAAGTTCTATAATTCTTCTTCTATGGCATCGCTGTGAAACAATAACTGATGAACTTAAAAAGTAATGATTACGTAAATTGAGTTACTTGTAATGCATTACCCCAACACTGTAGATAATTATCAACACTGTAGATAATTATTATTTACAATTATTATTATTATTTTTTATTTCTACGTGTACTAAACCATTCGCGCAAACTCCCTCCTTACGCATCACATTCTCATTCACACAAATACATTGCAGAGTAAAGAGGACACCGACAACGCATCGACAGACAAGACAGAACAGGTTACTTTTGCTATGAAACAAAGTCTTAGCTTTATCATTTTTAAGAAATTCAAACAATAAGTAAAGTTTCGTGGCTCTTTAATCTGTTGTGACAGAGCTGAGTTATAGCATGAAATAATCATGAATGAACATCAGAAATGATTTTGTTCTTTCCCACGGAAAGACGTTAATCTACACCATTTTCATTTTCAAGATTGTGAATCTATACGAAGATAATTTACGTTAATAACGTTAATCTTTCTTTTTTTCAAATTGGAATCTTGTAAATATGGTAATTACAATATAGCGTGAACACACCTCTACTCTCCCGTCTGTTTTTTTTTGTCGGACAGATTTTAGATTACCTGTCAGTCAAACTCCTAGCAGACTTCTTCTCCTACTTTTTTTTTGGCATTTTTTTTTCTGCTGTCATCATACAGTCATGTCAAATATTTTAAAATAGTAATCTTTTTATTTTATTTATTATTTTAATCCTCTATTACTTGTTTAAAAAGCACTTGAGACGTGGCAGGAACAAAGATCTACCAGCCTAGTATAGAATCTGAAAGTGGCTTTGTTACAATCTGAGAGTCGTGTCATTACCAAACTAGTCATTATTCAAAAACAATCCATTTCTTTTTATATTTATAATTTCATACTTAACTGACTGTGAGCTTAATTGACTGCAAACTTCTTGTGTTAGCAAATGCAAGACATACTTTTATTCCAAAAAGTTACTCTATCTTCACACATCATTACCGCATCACGCAATATTAAAGCCCACAACTGTTGCAGCAGTAATCTACTGGAAATTCTACCGGAACACTTTTCCAGGATTGTGATAAATGTTTTGACATATTTGAAAACTAGTTTCTGTGTTGCTCTGTAATCTACAGTAGCTGTCTGATAAACTTGGCATTATGTATTACGAATACTGTTGGCTCTTTGATGAACTGCTTTGTTCCTCTTTTTATAAGTGTCTGTCAAATGCAAATTGTTAATGTAGTTTGAAGAAGTTACATGTTTTTCACGGTTTCATGAAATGTTCTTCTCTTCTCCAGGCTTGCGGCAGGTAAAGGTTAGATGTCCTGTCAATCACCTCCAATGCCTCGGCACCCACAGGTGTGTTCATTTCAGTACACTCTGCAATGGAGTACGAGACTGTGAGGATGGATATGACGAGGGTGTTCACTGCCGCGGTGAGTTCGCAATGGTTTTATATACTGTATACACTACTGTTGAAAGTTCATTCATCTAGGATGCAGAAAATTGGCTCAAAAGGAACAGTAAGACATTTTTTACAGTTAATTGTATTTCTATTTCCAATAAATGTTGTTCTTTTTAACTTTCTATTCATTAAAAAAAGTTCAAATCTAAATAATCCTAAAAAATAAAATTTATCACGGTTTCAACAAAAAATATTATGCAGCACTACTGTGTTCAGCATTGATAATAATAAGAAATTTTGTTAGTTAATTTCTAAACGATCATGTGACACTGAAGACTGGAGTAATGGAAATGAATTACATTTTAAAATATGTAAAAATAGAAAAAAGTGTCAGTGTTGATAGCCTTGTGGGCACTGTATCCACATCGACATACAGCACTACTGTTATGGGTGTCCCGAGTTCGAATCCCGGCTCGTGAACCTTTCCCTATCCAACCCGTCTCTCTCCTATTTTGCTTCCTGACATTACACTGTCCAATCTAAATAAATGAAAAAAATGAGTTATTTTAAATTGTGATAATATTTCACAATATTATAATTTTTTTTTCAAATATTCCAGGACCATTTTTCGTATTCTCTCTGACCATTTTAATTAAATAGGCCATTTTTTAAGACTCTTATGTAAAACTGTCTGATGAAAGTTTTGAAAGTTCAAAGCAAGTCAAGTTTGCAGCTTGGTTCCTTCTTTTCAGAGTGCGATGAACTCTTTTTACCTTAAAAATTAAAAAAGATGATCCTTTTAATTGTTAATGTGATGAATCTATGTATTTTGAAAATGATGAAACTAGCTAAAGACATGGCTTGAATAATTTTGATCTGTGTTTAATTTGTGTAGTTTAGAATCAGACTTGACGTAAGCAGTCTCGAATTCAGCTGAAAACATCATAATGGTCCATCGACGTCTGTAGCAGCAGGTCAAGACTTTAACCTTTAATGTGCGATTTCCATCTTAACGCCAAAAAATGCCCATTACTTCCTCATTTTAAGAGTGTTTGACCGAATTAAACCCACAACAAATCTGCAGTTGTTTGAAGTCGGTTCCATGCAAGATAAGCACAGTCGGCTTAATGTAATAATGGGTTTCTGCTAAAAGGCAATTACTGTTTCTCCACATGATGAAGGGAGGATTGCGTTTAGTCACATTGTGGTGAAAGGCAACAAGAAAAGAGGTTTATATGGAAACTGCAGCCTAGTTTATGTCTATAATGTTGATGCATTGCAGCCGAGCATGCTTAACTGTTGAGATGCTTGAACTACATCGTTCATGTCTAGAGAATGTGTGTATTTAGTTACGGCCGTAATAAATGAACATATGGAGTTATTCATCATCCTCACCTTGAGTTGAACCGCTCGTAAGATGTTCGCACACACATGCCAGGCAACCGAAGACCGCGCTCAGAGGGGAAACTTGCACATTTACATTTTATGTCCCATTTCAATCTTAGTCTTGGTTCGGTTTCAAAGTAAATAAAATTGGGCGTCTTGAATGAGGGAGGCATGGAAGTACTGTACATGCTCCTTTGAGGAGAAAACTCGGGCCGCTTTGTTCCACCACAGACCAGTTTTGGGTTGTTCTCTGCACACCTGTCATAACTGAGCATTCATAATTTACATTATCAGTCTACAGAGCAGATATCAACTCTTACTCCTGGAGGTATACGAATCTGGGACAGATAGAGAGAAGAAGTGAGAGAGAAACATCTTTATGAGAATGGTCATATGAGCCAGACTTTTTTTTTTTTTTTTTTTTAAGGGGGCAGTGGATTTTTAAAGTTAAGACAAACTAGCCTTGTGGGTTAAAGATAGCGTGAAACTAGCATTGACCTCATTTACAATCTTAAATATCTTGTAGTATTATTTTGCGTGATAGTGCAGTGCATAATTTCAACTTGTTCCTCTTTTTTAAAGGTTACTGTGAGGCAAAAGTACATTTTGAAGCAACAGAAATGTGAAGCTTATCGTTTTATAGATGTTTTTTTTGTGTGTTTTTTTTTACATTAAATTTGTGCTAACACTCATATTGTTATATGATTGTTATCATATTGTCATATTTTGTGGCAATACTAATGAAACAATTAGGGGTGCTCCGATCAAGATCGGCCGATCGTTATGCGCATCTCGTCAGTAAAGCCGGTTTTCTAAGCAGCGGTTAATTCCATCAGGTGCGTGATTTCACATAGAGCAGCTGTTACTACACAGAGCCGTTGTTAATAGAGAAGATGCGCAAATCTACTTCATTTTCAGCGTTTTTTGGCGCATCTTCTCAGTTAACAACGGCTCTGTGTAGTAACAGCTGCTCTATGTGAAATCACGCACCTGATGGAATTAACCGCTGATTAGAGAACCAGCTTTACTGACGAGATGCGCATTAACGATCGGCCGATCGTGATCGGAGCACCCCTAGAAACAATGAATTTTTTAATGTTTACAGATTCACTTCCATTGTAAATGCCATTGTAGATGGTTGCTAGGGCATTGCTATGCAGTTGCTAGGCTGTTATGGATGGTTGCTAGGTTCCCTTACAAAATTTAACCATGGTATTAATATAAAAAATTCAAAGGGTGAAAAATAACCATGGAATTTCTGCATTTACCATAGTTTAACCATGGTATTTGTAGTAAAATGGTGGCGCACGTTTGCTACAGTTTTACCAGTTTTTTTTTTTTTTTTCAGGTTTTTAAAGGTGGTTGCTAAATGTCTTAAGTCATTAGAGCCCATCCTACTGTGTCTAGTGACAGTTTTACTCCAATAAAGTGCTAGTTTTTGACAGACCATATTGTTTAACTAGGGCTGTGAATCTTTGGGTAGGCAGCGATTCGATTCAATTCATGATTCATAGGTTTTCGATTCAATTCAAGAACGATTTTTGCTAATTTTTGATTCAATTCAAATAACAATTTAATTCGATTCACTTCCCCTAAATTCTTTAAACGCTTAGTCAGGGGGCAAATTACACAGCAGCCTTTATGGTTAGAGAGCCATAGGTAAAAACAAAAAAAATAAAAATAAAAACAAATTTTGTCCATTGTTAGATGCTAGTTTAATGATGCTATGGCATGACATGGCATATGTACAAATGTATGTAAGCCAAGATTTAAAAAAGAGCTTTAAAAGTATTATGTATCAGCTAACATTTTGTCACACCATGGGCATAGCCATCATTTTAGAAAGTGACAGAAATGCCAAATACAATCATTTTATGTATGTAGCCTATGCATTATAATAATAATTATGATAGTTTTATATAGGCTACTAAATTTTTTATTTTTATATTATTTTAATTGTCTGCACAGGATAAGGTAGACAATATATTCTATAGTTTCTGTACTGTAATAAATTATGTCAATTAGCACTGCATCATTCATACATTTTATTTATTTATTATTGTTTTTTTATAGTGTTTCATCCGTTAATTGTGCTTTTATTCAGTTTAGCTGCAGATAAAGCCTGGCACGTCTATGAGAGCGAGATCACTTCTCTTTCAGTGTGAAAACTTCTTTATCTCATTTTCACAAAATAAAATGCTATAGAAGCTATAAACGTTTCTTCTAAATCAGCGAATGATGATTCTGAGAGAAAACGCGCCAGATATCTGTTTGGTAAAGCAACAAACCCTACTTTCATACTTTCATCTGATTATCAGATAAACCTTGCGCTCTTATTTCAAGGTAGTTGTTAATGATGCAGCTATTTTAACAGTTTCCTTCATACATTCGGTTCATCAACATTGTTAAAATACATTTATCATTCAATGGAACTGTACGTGTGATTTAGACACTTACATTTCTGCTCCGTCCATGCAATAAATACGCAGCTTTTCTACTGCTCAGGTAACGCCGTCAGTAAGATGCAGAGAGCCATTGACAAACTACAGAAAAGTAAAGTTACTTCACTGTAGTATTACTGGCCACGAGTCCTGAGGTAAGATCACATGTCATCAGCTGCGTCAGAGACTAACGGAGCGCAAGCGCAATCCTGTGACCATCTCGGGCAGTAAACAGTGGAGTGAGTGAAGGAGAGATGCGAGGCACAAACAATGTTCCATTAGTGCGTGTAGTAATTTAATGTGTATATATTTCGAAAGCATTGAATCGCTATAGAAATTGCGATTCATTAGATTCTTATAGCATTTTAAATGAATTACTTTCCGAGATCGGTGATTCATGATTCAAAAATCATGATGCATATAATTTGTCTGGGTTTGTAATCGATGCATCGATAAAACAAGTGAATCATTACACCCCCATGTTTAACCATTTTGAGCATTGTACAGACATTGAAAAAAAGTTCCTTTAATGCTAAAACAACAACCAAAAGTACATCTCTATCAAAACTAATAGAGTTACTAATAATCATGTTGAATTAGGTAAAAATGTGTACCTTTAAGTGTACTGCTCCAGTGACGAGCTAAAGGTATATTTTTTGCACATATTATCATAAAGAAAAAATCCAGGGTGAAAAAAAAAACTGCTTCCACATAGACACTTTCTGGTCTGGAATCAGGAACTGATTGTGTTAGGGGGCAAGGAGGTGGGAAAATGTTTCATCAACAGGTTGGCTAATGTAGCCATAGATACGTCCCACATACGTTGGCACCTCAGCCATTCTGGAACAGTCAACATGACATTATTCACCATCATAATCAATGATTATTCAATGATATACATGTGTATAATTTGCTCTTGTAGATGCACACAGACAACTTGCGCTCAAACTTCACAGACCGTTCCAAAAAATGGTGGGCGGTTTACGTAGCGTGGCCCATAGAAACAGTCGCTAATGAGGCATCTATGTATATATATATACCTATGGTTGTAGCTAGCTAGTATGCTAACATCTGGAGTAGTAGTTCTTAACTACACAAAAAAGAGCAAATTCCACTAGCACAGCGTAATGCTAAGATAGTAAAATAGTTAGCCCAAAGTCTAATAGAAAACCAAGGAAACATAAACATACACAAACAAAAGAGAAATGCTTTGTTTAACTTTTTAGCTCTGGTAATATAGCATGAAACAGCATGTCACATCTAACGTTCTGAGGAGAAAACTCTACTAGTTTCACTTTATTTGCGATAATCTTTAACGAATATCCAAGAGAAAATTGACAGCTAATTTTCACATAGAAATATCATGTTATGAATTGCGAATGCTGTTTTATGTTGTATTTAACTGTGCTCAGCCCAATTGAAATGTGGGTTGCTACGTTGATAAACCTGAGTAAACAGTCTTGCAGGTATTTGATATCGACTTAAGCACCTACAGTAACTAACCTTGACGAAGTGTTTTTAGATTCTCTTATTTTGTTCTGATGAAAACAAAAATAGCGAGCAGCATTGGGACCACTGCCTTTGGATCACTGTATGTTATTTGGAAAATCTTTCTTTGCTATTTTTCTTGGTTGTGTGGGGATTCATTTTGTCATTGAGGAATGGAGCTTGCCTTCAGGTGACCACGGCTATTCACTAGAGACTAGAGGATAGAGGAATAAAGAGATTTTGGCTGTGCATGTGAGTGTGTATTTCAGTACGATCGCTTATCTTCACGTTTCCTCACCGTTTTGGTCCTTCTCACAAAGATTATATTTAGATCATTGGGGCCTGATAAGGACTTTATATCTTTTTTATTATTATTCAGACGGTGTCTGCCGGTGTCAGACTGACTGACTGTAGATGTGTGAAATGAATAACTTAACAAAGACGGCATAGAGCTGTGCAGAAGATAACAGAATTGAGACAAAAAGAGTCACACATTTAATTAACTTCCCTGAAAATACACACAGAAAAGAACATGATGCCGTGCACATTTCACGGCGAAGATTTTCTTGATCTGTCACATTTATTCTCGTTTGCCTCACATCATAAGAGCGTACAGTTTTTGTGTACAAAATCACAATGCCTCGCATGATAGTACTCCACAACATTTAAGAAAAAGACTAATCATAGATACCTATATAAAAACAGTACCTAATAATAACTTATTGAGTGTAAATTATCATTTTAATTCAAATTATTAAATGGATGCCACCTAATTGGGACAATAAAGACCTCTATACAACCACCCCGATCCTACCTGATACTTCATTTCGAGTTTTGTTGATTACTTAATTCATTTTTATTGATAGCACACGTACATCTCAGAGACATCTGGATTTACGTTTGTGAGTCTGCAATATGTCTACTAGACGTTTACTATTAGATGTCAAATAGATGTCTATTAGATGTCTTTCAGATGTTTATGGTTTAGATTGTACTTACAACTGACATCTTACAGACATCTGTCAGACGTATGTGTGTTATCTGCCTTGCGATCCCTGTTTAAAAAAATCAGCATATGCTGGTTAGGTATGTTTTGAAGTCGGACCAGTTTAGGACCAGCACATGACCAGCTAAGGACCAGCTTAAACCAGCAAAGGACCAACATAAACCAGCATAGGACCATAATAAAACAGCAAAGGACCAGCATAAACCAACTCAAACCAGCATCCCAGCTTCAAAACATACCTAACCAGTGTATGCTGTTTTTTCAACAGGGATGTGATATGGGATTTGTAAAGGAAGAAAAAAACTTTGGTTCAGTCATGTCAAGAAATCACCTTATGACCTACGCCACTGAAGCTGATGATTGATCAGCGTCTTTTGTAGTGTTGACTACCACGCAATCACACACTGGTGGTCAAAGTTAGTATAAATAGCCTCTGCCAACAAGGCGGGCTATTTGCACTTAGTATAAATAGACACTCTGTTAAGAAAAATACTCACATACTGAAGAAATCTAACTGTTAGCCTTTCCATTCGTTACCTGTTCAAAACATAGCTTGTTATCATATCTGGTTCTAGCTAATGTTTTTTATTATTATTATTATTATTATTATTATTATTATTATTATTATTATTATTACTCGCCTAGCTAGTAGGCTAAGCTGTTAACTCGCTATCTGAGGGTTAATCATATCACACAATAGTACTACACTTAGACTAATTGAAGATTTTTATTCAATATCTGTTCAGAAACATAGCTTATTGGAATATTTTGTTCTAGCCAGTAGAAAACAGTTGGCACTATGCTAAAGTAGTAGATCAGGTAGCTTGCTATATGGCACTTACAGCACAAAGAAAGGGAGATGTTTGGAAATTGTTTGTCTCTGCAAATTAGTATTGGCGAATTGGATCATGCTAATTAGCCAAACTTTGACTTGCATTTGTATAAAGATGCACCATGGATTGTCAAAAGGCAAAAGGTCTTGTTGAATTTACAGAGTAATCATTTAGTCATCTCTGTCTAGAGATTGAGGTTGCACATTACCGAATATGAGCGATGGGCTTTCTGCCCTCTGGGCTTGAGAACCTGCCTTATTTTACACATCCACATTTATAGCACAAAGGAAATGCTAAAGCTCATAAACTTTATATCTTTATGTGACAGGAAGGACTGTAACCTTGAAAATGTGCTGAGTGTCCCTCATGCTCTTTTTTTTTTCCTTCCCTCTTGCTCTCCAAAGCTTGTTCTCTACAGTCTTTTCACAGTTCCCCTCAACAAAGGCTTTTGAGGCTAACATGAGTCTGCTTTCAAACAAGCACTGCATGCTATTGCATTTATTCTATGTTTTGTTTTTGTTTTTATGCAGAATGCTGTGCAAAGGGTTCTGACCTCTAAATTCCATGTATCCAATATATATGTATTTGTTTATGTATTACACATTTAGTATACATTTAGCAGTACATTAGAATTCTCTTCTGTTGGGCAAATCCCTAAACTGAATCTGCTCTAAAAAGAAAAAAAAAAAGCAGAGTAGAACAGATGCACCATTTCTCTTTCATCTCCCGAGGAAAGAAAGTGATAGATTTTTCCCTCGCTCGTGGCCTGTTAACATATTAATAGCGTTAGCTGGTGTTGCTCTTGTATACAGTATGCATGTTTCTGGAAGCTTGTGTGTAGCCCGCCTCAGCCATTTCTTCTCCCTGTCTGTAAATTTCCACTATTGAATGTTTATCAAAGCCTACAAATGATAAAACAAACCTCAGAACATGTGACAGTCTTGACAGCCTTTGATGCAGAAAGCGGAGTTTGTACTTCAATTCCGATGGAAAAAGAGGTCTTGAGTGAGAACCCTCGCTGTGTGCTGTAGTGAAGGCCAAGACAGCAATCAGGAATCTTGGGAAGTTCAAAGGCGAAATGCAGCATAGAACGTCTGACTAGCTTGAAGTTGGCACTAGAATTTCTTGACAAATCCACTACAGAAAGACGTGGGAAGCTGTTTTTATGGGCAAGTATTTTTAGTAAATCGCATCAATTCAGAGCAGTTTTGTCAGGCACATGTGCAATACACATTGCATTAAAATCAAAGTCTAAATTTTCAACTACGAATCTATGTGGAACATAAGGAAGCCCATTTCTGCCACTGAAAAATACAAAAAAATAAAAATTAAATAGGCTTTTCATCGCACAATTCTGACTTTTTCTCTTGCAATTGCAACTTTACATTTTACAATTCTGATGTTTTTTCTCTCTCAGAATTGCATGATATTAACTTGATATTAACTCCCAGTTGCAAATTATAAAGTCAATATTGCATGATATAAACTTGCAATTGAGATAAAATTATGAAAATTATATATCCGTGTATATATATCATAATTCTGACTTTATAACACGCAATTGCGAGTTAATTCAGAATTGTAAAATATATTTAAATTCACAATTCTGAGAACATATCAATCTTTTCCCCCCTCAGAACTGAACTTTATAACTCACAATTGCGAGTTTATATCTCAAAATTGTGAGGAAAAAAAAGTCAGAATTTTGAGATAAAAACTCACAATTACTTTTTCATTTATTATTTATGGCAGAAACAGCTTCCATAGGAGCACACATGATCATATACCTATTAAACAAATGCTGGAACTGCATATTTTTAGCAAATGTAATAAACATTTTTTTTTTCTATCTGTATTTGTAAAAGTGCATAATAAATTTTATCTTTATAGCAGCTTTTATGGTTAGAGATTTAGCAAACTGCATTAAAATATTTCAGAACATGAACACATTTCTCTGTTAATATTTGTAAAATGTTGTAACAATTGCTAGCACTCTTGTAAATTTGCATTTTAATACATTAAAACTGCATTACTTGATGAAACTTTTTTTGCAAATGTTAAAACTTAGTGATCATGTTGATTTTACATCTCTGCAACAAATGCTAACATTGTTTTTTACGCTAAAAATTAATATGGCAGCAAACTTCATTGGTGACAATAAAACAAATAATTCACATGGTGATAAAATACGTTTACGTGAATATTTTATTTGATTTTATGATTTGTTCACTTCTACAACAACTTTTAGCATTGGATATCATCACTCATGTAAAAAAAAAAAAGATTGCTAGCAGATTTCTTAGTTGACAGTTAAACTGCATTACTTAAGTATAAAAATTGTTTTAGCAAATTTTCAACTATTATTTTTTGTATTGTTAAACTGCTTAACAAATGTTAGAGCTGGCTATCATAATTTATGTTCAGGAATATAGTAGATATACTAAACTACATTGTTTTTATATTAACTGTTTACTTCTACAACAAATATTTTATCATTAGCATTGTTGTTATTAAACAAATGTGGTTGCAAGGAAAACTTATTCATTTACAGGTCAACTACAAGTACAAAAAATTGAAATATGTCGATCACCTAAACAACAAATTCTTACATTGGATAGCTTCGTTTACACTCAAATTTGGTCACTACCAAACGTTTCTTTTTTTATAATTAATTAATGTTAGCTAATGATACAGTTGATAATGTTTTACTTCTTTGAACATAATCTTCCAAAATTTCAAGGAATGGAACAGCTTTATGGTCCGAGATATCAATCAGTATCCCAATATAACATAACTTAATGAACATAACAAAGAAGCTAATAAATGACCAAAATCTCAGCTATTATTTGGAGCCTCACTGGTAAAACAAAATTTTGAGTGTGAATAGTTTGAAAAACTATTCCAGCATAAATTGTTGAGTTCAATTCAATATGTCACTTTATGTAAGAATGGTTTTTATGAACAGTTTGCCCAGATATTCATTCTGATGTTTCAAGAATAATGCCATTTTGCTTGATTCATGACTTAGCATTCAAGTTTCGACTCAAATAAAACTTCTCCTCGAAAACTTTGAACAGCCTTGAACATCTCTTTCTCTTTTTGTTGCTCTCAGTTACATTCCGTAACAAACTTTCTTAGTTCTTCAGGAGCATTGAATGTACCACGAACGTCCTGCAGCATTTTGTTCTTCACCTAAACAATCAAACGCACCATGGTCCCTCTAAAGGTATTGCTTTACATCTCCTGAGCATTCATAGATTGGTGTGTACTACATACTACAGGTGCTAGGCAGGAAACCGTCTTTGTGTTGCACCTATGGACGTCCCTGTGGTAATAACACACTAGCCTCACTTTCCCCATTTGCATTGTCAGTCCCTAATGAGTATACAGAATTGAATAAAGCAGCCCACACAGCAAAGCGACTAAAAAAACCCTGAAATACACAGCTAATGCAAACAAAAGAGTCTACACTTCACTGTAGCTTTTATATAATGGCAACTCGCACAGTAAACAAAGCATTGGGATAACAAGACTGCCGTCAGATGCTCAAAGGTAAATTTGTCTTGGGAACAACAGCTTTTCTTTGTTCTTTTTGCAGCCTGTTGTGAAATGTAATTACCCTACTTATGCTTGTGCCTGATTAGGTTAAACGTCAGAAGTTTTTTACGCACTGAAAAACTTAAACCACCAACGTCAACTGATATCATCCATCTGTGCAAGATACTGTTTATTTACGGTTTAATATATCGTTCTTGTGACTGACACAATACATTTTATTTCGATTCCAATTAATTTCACCATTATCTTGACATATTAAAAGCTGGTTCCTTGAGATCTCTACCTATTTTTATTTGGTGATTTCAACATAATAAAAGTTGTATTTGTGAGATTTCTACCTACTTTTCTACAAATACTGCTTTTTTCTTTCTTTCTTTTTTTTAAATATCTCTCCCTTTTGTTATGGTGAGATTACAAGAACATTGTGTTTACCAGATTTCGACTTTCTTTTGATATCAACATACTGTTCTTATTATGTAGCCATAACAAAAGCTGTTTTCCTAATATCTACTATATTTTTGTTTTGATCTTGACACAACAAATTTGTCTTGTGGTCTTAGCTTAATTTTCTCATGATGTAGACATAACAGAATTTTTTTTCTTTTTTTGCACAAGAGGAAACAACAAACAGCTTTTAAGTTGAGGGTTCTCAAGTTTATGTTGAGATCTTGATTTATTTATTTTATTTTAATTTTTTTGTAAAGATCAATTGAATTGACATCATGACAAAGATAGAATCAAAGACTAATACAGATATGTTTCATAATATGCAGGTAGCTTCACTAACAAATACAAACATTGATGTCATTTGTTTTAGCAGGTGTTAATATTAACAGTATTACAGAATGACTTGTTTTTTCTTTGTATCTATTTAATTAGCAATGAAATTTTGTACAGTAGCTGCTCAGGAATTTATCGTCAGCTAATAGCTGAAAATGTTAGAATTCATCAAATAAATTCAACATTTATTCATCTAGTGAGACTGCTAGTGTTCGCGCGAGTGCTGAAAATGCAGGCATATTACAGAATGATGGGAGCAGCTGAGGGTTAAGTGTTTTGCCCAGGGGCAAAACTGCAGTGGTCACAGGAAGGGCAGTTTCATGTGCCAAGTTGATGTCCTTTGGTAGCTTGACTAGGATTTAGACGAGCCTCCAAGTGCAGAGCCTTTATGGCCACATCAATGTGGTTAAATATAGATTAAATATAGATCACAGGCCGTTGAACCAACCTGTTCATTTGCACCGGTTTATCTGGAGTTTATCTGAATCCTCTTCCCAGTGATGGCAGTCAATTCTGAAGTGTTAATGAAGGGGCAAAATAAACCAGCTCTGCTTCACAGTTACACCTCAGATGTCTCATATGCACCTCCCTTCAGTTTCTCTAGTCAGAGGTGCAGGTGTTTGTGAAGTTATGCAATATTACTTTTTGCTGTAACTTCGAAAACATTCGAAAACATTCAATTCATTTGAATTTCCAGCACCTACCAACCATTTAGGATACATTAGCAACCACATGGCGATATGCTTCAGATTTGCGAGCATCATGTTGTTTGTTGTGCATTTTCTTTATTCTTTACTCCTTTCTGTTCTAACAAAACATGTTTTTACACAACATGGGCTAAGAAACCACATATAGAACAAGGCTAAAACTTCTCAAAACATTCTAGCATCGTGTCAGTGAGTTATTGAGTAACTAAACCACTGAAAACAGAACATGTTTCACTACTTTGCAGAGCTTGAAGGTTTGCCATGTCCACTTATTATAAGCAGTGCTTATTAAGTGTCTTGGGGCTTGTTGTTTGAGCTTGGCACACAAAGCATTTTAGTTTTGGTATTAATAATGTAATAGTGGCTTATTGTCAAGATTTGGATTTTAGTTTGTTATGAACTTATTTTTTTATTTTATTTTCTTCTAGGAAGATCTGGCAACACTGTCAAAACGTACACTGTCATTTATTGCACTATACACGAGAAAAGACACAACTCTGAAAAGTGATTAAATGTGTCATTTATGACACACTTAAAGTTTACACTATTTGTTGCTTTAGTCAACTTTCGTTCTGCTTTCAAACCCCATCCTTTCTCTTCTAGCAAACCAAGTTTTTACTCAACTGTCATCTATTTATAAACACTGCCTGGTAGGTGCAGACCCCCTGGTCATCTGCTCTGATCGCACAAACAAAAAAATACACAAGCACACGCTCATTCCTCTGCAGTGATGGCCTCGCTGTCTGAGCCCTGGGGACAGTGGCTGCTCTAATGATGGAGACTGAGGGGAAGACCTGCTGTGAGTGAATAATAGAGCTGTCCAGACATATGCCATGTTCTCTGGACTGGTGATTCCTGCTGAGCAAGGGGGCGGGGCTTATGATGTCGCTTTTTGATTGGTCTGTTTAGACAGTTGAGGAAGATGCTACAGACAGGTGAAAGCCATGTCAGAGGTTTTCTATTAAGTATTTGATTGGTTTCATATGATTGGGCACATCTTCTGTGTTTGTCTCCATTTGACTGATATTTATGTTCATGTACCTTTGAATTACTTCACCTACTTTGTTTAGCTTGATTTTATTTAATAGAGAACATAACGGGTTTCTATTGGCCATTTTGAAAAGACAAGCCCTTCAGTGTTTAGTTTTGCATTTTGTGTTTTGTTTTGCTTTGATTCATGTTGCTTTGTTTTGATTTTTGTTTTGTTTCAATTTGTTTTGCTTTGATTCATGTTGCTTTGTTTCAGTTTGTTTTGCTTTGTTTCATGTTTCATTGTTTCAGTTTGTTTTGCTTTGTTTCATGTTTCATTGTTTCAGTTTGTTTTGCTTTGTTTCATGTTGCTTTTCTTTTCTTTTTTTACTTTTCTTTTCGGAAAGCATTGCAGGTTTCTATTGGCCATTTAAAAAAGGGCATGTCTTTAAATGTTTTGTTTTACATTTTGTGATTTTTGCTTTATTTATATATTTATTTATTTATTGCATTATGTTTTGCTTTTGCCCCTTTTTTATTTTCTTTTAGAAAATATTGCAAGTATCTACTGATCACAAGAAAAGACAAACTCTTTAATATGTACCAGCCCAAATTTGTATTTCGGTATGAAATATAAATGGCATTTGTAAGCCACTTCATTGGATCTTTTGAATGTGTCAAACTTAGAGGTGGTCTGAAAATATTTGTGGCATTTAAGTCTGTATAGATTTCCAAGGTCCCAGGCTTCAATTTTTAATGTGGTACGGGACTCCCGAGAGTGATTGATTGTTCACAGCAGCCAAAGTTCAAGCTCTTTGGGTTTGGGTAGAGAAATAGATCTACAGGCATTTACCTTAAAGTCCCTGTCAGTCTCAGCACCCTTCCTGGACCGCTGCCATTAGCACTACATCACCCAGCAAGTGTCAGAGGAAGTAGGGCTCCTCACTGAGAGAAAATCACCTTGAGGGAGAGCTCTGGAGTTCACTGGAGATAAATCCTGTTGTGCGGGAGCCTGACACACAGCGAGAGTCCACCCATAATGGCCTCCTTCCCACTCGGAGGAGATTAGTGTGAATACGGGTGGCAGTGAGTGTCCTACAGTAGCTGCACACATTCAACATCACTCGCAGTGTAAACAATGTTTTTGACCTATCTTTAAATTTACGTTTGAAGCTTTGGGTTCATAGCATAACCTTTGATTTTTTTTTTTTTCCAAAGAGTAATTCTCATCCGATAATCAACTCTCCCACCTGCTGTTTTGAACCGGAAAGGTCTAGTTTCCCCCTCATAGATCTATGCGTGTGACTTTTCACTCATTTCAATGCTGCAACATTTAAAGTCAGCTGCCTTTGTAAATATATGGAGTTTCATTTTCATTTTTCCTTGATTTATTTCTGCAATGTTTCGGTGTTTTATTTTTTATTTTATTATATATATATATATATATATATATATATATATATATATATATATATATATATATATATATATACCTACCTACCTACCTAATGGGCAAATAATGAGACTTACATTTTTATAGGTTATCAACAGGTCTTTTAGAAATAAGGGAAGTCAATCTCTGTGTGATTAGATAAGTGTACAAAAGAAAAAAGTCAATTGTCTTCATTTAGCAGTTTTCTTTGCTTGCTTTTAGCAGATCCAAATTTACGATTTCAGTAGCTGCTTTTCTTTTACACTGCCAAAGGCTTTATTTGTTTTTGTTAGTGCTAGATAATGTCAGTTTAATTTCTGAGGGTTTATATCATTTATATGTCTCGGTTTTGGCGTGCTGTTGCAAAATTTGACTATTAGTTAGGTCAGCTTTCTCCTCGGTCATATATTCCGCCATATTTTTGGCACAAATCTAAAGCATATGAAGTCCATTATTCACTTTAAGTTCATGTTGTTATTGTTTTTACAGTAAGGAAAACTGTCTTGGGTTCATTTAGTGTAATAATTGTTTTGTCAAATGTCATACTGATCACAACTAGTCGAGTCCAGGGTTAGTCATAAAGAGTTAGTTCACCCACAAAATGAATGATTTGACATTAATTACTTACCATCTTGTCGTTCATATATGAATTTTATTTCTTACGTGAGACACAAAATGTTACTTCTGCTCTTGTTGCTCCCAGTTATTGTTATGGGAAAGATGTGATGTTATGCGAAAAATAAAACTACAGATTTAGTGGCTCAGATCCCCCATCTGCATAAATAAATTAAGAATCCTTTATAGTGAAGATTGTGAAATATTTCAAGAACTGTTAGTAACTTCCCATTGCTCGTCCCACATATAAATAGTTAAACATCTTTCAGCTCAAGTGGATACACATTCCCTGTAATAGATAAAAAGCCATTATATTTCACTTTCAGTTAAACTCATATTGTAAAACGCTTTGCATTACCCTTAAACGCTGTGATACATTTTTAAAGAAGCACTTAATTTAAAACTGTCAGACTCGAGCCAATCTGAACGCATGCCTCGGGTGGGTCGATGAATTTCTCAGTGCAATGCTTATTATTAATGTGGGCTCCGTAGCAAATGCACGCTAAAAATCTCTCTCGCTCATGATTAGATGGCTAAACCGTCTGCAATCTTTCTCTTTTTTACTCGTTTCAGTATTGTCACGCACTTAAAACCATCAAAAATGATGAAGAAAAGCAAGGTGACCTGTTAGCCACACCCTTAGATGAATAAAAACATCAAATATGGGCTATGGCTATTGTAACTGAAACAGACTGCCCTCCAAGCTTTTATAAATCACTGCTATTTTTCAACCTATTCTCGGAACAGTATATAAAGACGGGGTCATCTTCATTTGGCGAGCAATCCAGGAGAATGTGGTCATCAAAACGTCCCTCATTATGAGGCTGTTCAGGTGATAGATATCACACAATGGGCCTTAAATTTGTACGCCACCATTGTGTATTGACAGCGATTTGGAGCGGGAGCTCGCAGGAAGAATTGCATCCACAGAAACAGGCCTTAAGTGCCACTTAAAAAGCGCTGAATCATGGTCTCGTAATGAGGCTGCATCTGTTCAACTTTAAAAAAATTATTTCATACTGGCGAAATGGCATTGTGCTTTTATGGAGGGTTTTGTTGAGTGTAAGTGCATGTTCATTGGGAGGGCAAACTCTGTGCATGATATTAAGACTGTGAATCAAAGTTTAAATGTGTGTTTGTGTCTTCTCAGAGTTGGTGCGTAGCTGCAAGGAGCGGAGGTGTCAGTTTGACTGTGTGATCATGAGAAATGGGACGTCCTGTTTCTGTGGGGAAGGTTTCGAACTGGATGAGGATGGGAGGCGGTGTCAAGGTAAGGGTCATTAACATTTGAACTCTGTTTGAAGAATTTGACTCATTAGAAATGTCACTGAATTTAATTGCACCTTAGAAACAGTTTTGGCTTATTACAGGTAATAAAGGAAGAAGAAAAAAGTTTTACAGAATGAAAAGCTTCCTATGAGCTCCAACTGGAAAAAAATAAAATAATTTTGATGTAAGATCATATCCCTATACTTGGTACCTGATGAAAAGCATTTTAGATAATCAAAAGAGCTTTCTCAACCAGTGCGAGCTATGCTAAGCTGTTAGCTACCTGACAATGTTTACGTTTGACCATATTTAGCTTTGGTCATGTGATGTGTACATTGAAAAGTGTAATTAACACATTTTTAGGATTAAGAAAAAGTTTATGATTAATATCTTTTTTATTGATTTTCTATCATTTCTAATCAGATACTGAATGATTAAATATCACCATTTTTAGATTTGGTAATTTAAAAGAGATTCACATTATTTAAATGTTTTATTTCACAGTTCTAATGAGGCACAGAAAATAGTACACATGAAAGTTGCCTCAGCTGATATTATTTTGAGTTCTCTAGAAAAGCTATTGTAGCTGTCCAATGCATGAACTCGAACCTCAGATAAATCGTTGCTGATTTCTTGATAAATTATGGTTATGTTAACCAAAACAGCAATTTACTCATCCTTCCGTCCCCAAACATGCATTTGCATATTCCTGTTTCGTGATAGGTTGCTGCAGAATGGTAACATTAAGGGGTTTGAAAATTTAGGTCATGTTTTAACACATTTGGTGTTTAATAAATAGCCCCACTATTGTCCACAGATCATGATGAATGCAGGGATTATGGGACATGCAGTCAAATCTGTATGAACACGCAGGGATCGTACAGATGTGCTTGCACAGATGGCTTCAGCCTGCAGGCCAACAGACGATCCTGCAAAGCCAAAACAGGTGAGTCCATTTATCATCCGTGTTAGTTCTAGTTCCAGTCCAAAAAAAAAAGAAGAAAAAAAAAAGAAAAGCATATTAAGCAACATGTATTTTACTTTGATCTTTAACGGTGCTTTAAAAGTACAAGTCTTGGAATAATTAAACCCATGAATAAAATATTATATCACGTTACTGTATTAAGTGCTGGAGAGATAGAGGACTGGTCTAAAGGCCCGTTCACACCCAAGAACGGTAACTATAAAGATAATGATATTAGCGTCCACACCAGCGAACAATATTGTCTGTGTATTCTAAGCAAACGCTCGTCTGCTACTTTAAATACTCGAGCTCATTACAGCAGGATTGATTCTGATTGGTTGGCAATTTTTTTATCGTTCATCAGAAAAAAAAAATCGTTCTGAAAGTGATTCCAACGATATCGTTTCTCTATGCCTTTATCGTTATAGTTGTGGTATGGACTCTGCTATTCTTTAATATTGAGAACGATTTTTTGAACTTATACTTATCTTTATAGTTATCGTGCTTGGTGTGAACGGGCCTTAAATCTGTATGTGGAAACTGATGTTTAGCACATTGCTAGTGCTAAGGGACGCTGACTTGGTTTTAGGGTTACTAGTTTTTTGGGGGTAGTTGCTAAGACCTAGGTTAAGGGTTTTTTTTAAGGGAGTTTTTTATATATATATATATATATATATATATATATATATATATATATATATAGCATATTGTACCAGTATGTTTTTGTTAAGGGTTCTGGGTAGTTAGAATGTTGCTAAGGGTTCTGAGAGTTTCAGCACATCACTTCTACAGTAGGTCATTTTTGGCAGTTGCTAGCCAGTTGCTAAGAATTTCTGAGGGGTTTTAGTGCATTTCTATGTTATGTGGTTTCTAAGATGTTTGCGATAGTTGGTAATTGGTTGCTAAGGGGTTCTGGGTAGTTGCTAGCTGTTGCTGAGTTGTTATAAGGGATTTTTGCACATTGCTATGTGATTGTTGGGATTCTAGTTTATTTCTTTTTTTTCTAACATGTTGCTAAAGGGTTCAGGGATTTTTTATTTTTTACATATTTATGTGTGGTTGCAAGTTGTTAGAGGGCTGTTGAACATAATAATAACATTTACTATAGAGAATGTCTCTTAGCAAGAACCACTAGAAAATAAGTGTTCAATACTGAAAATAAGGAAAGGTCAACAAACTCCACAATTGACATTTCAATCAGCATTTAAATTATAGTCGTCTTTAACATCCTAAGAACTAGTCTGAGCTAGATGGGTAAACACAATGCCCTCTGGGATGTTTGATTGAACAGGCAAGCCTCAGTGGAGTAGCGCGGTCACAGTTGTGATCATCCGAGTGCATTAGTATAGATCACACTGTCATTCGCCTGATGCGAGTGTCGGTTACACTTATTGTCATCAATATGCAAATGGCCACCGGCGAGCTGAGCTATGGTAAAGCCGTGGGAGAGATAAACAGGGGAGGCCTTAATGGAAAGTCAATCGGAGCCCATCTAGCCTGACCTGTGACTGTCTATCAAATTTAGAGATGATTACAAGCTCAGAGTTAATTGCACTTCATGGTGTCTGTTTATTAGTGTGAAAAAAAAAAGCAAGCCGATCACGAAGTTTTCATGTGCATAATACATGTCGCAGCAATTATATATTTTTTTCCCATGAGTGTGAGCTTCTTAATGAACCTGTTTTCATTTCTAAGTAAGCAAAAATATAAGTAAATATTTATATACTGTATGTTCATGTAACAAATACATATTCATATGTTATATTAGTGTTTCTTCAACTACAAGCATTTTTATATTCCAGGTGCAAAATTATGCAGTTTAGTCATATTGCTAACACAAACACACACACACACACACACACACACATATATATAGTTTATTATTGCAATGTCTACAATAGTGAAAGTTCCTAAAATGCGCATTATGTTTAATGTGAATAATTTATTATAGATAGCTCTAAGGACTTTTTGCATTTTGTGCTCCCTCTTTCAGATCCTGGTGATAAACCTCCGGTTCTGTTGACAGCAAATATGAATTCTATATCGGTTGTTTACCTCAATGGATCATCTATGCCAAATCTCAAGTCCATTGAGACAAATGGGACTCAAATATTGGACTTTATTTATAGAGAAGAGTCGCTCTGTTGGCTTTCAGTGGCACAGGATACAGGTCAGCTGTGGTGTGCCCGCATGAGCAAACTCAAAGGCTTTTCAGAAAAACACCAGATACGGATAGGTCAGAACCTACAAAGTAAGTACGCATGTCAAGCCTCGAAGCGCAAATTAAGGAATGTTTCGTAACTTTGATGATTAATTCAGAGCAAGTGCAAACTAATGTCCTTTGAAGTTTTTATGAACTTGAGTGTTGTGTTTAATGTCCATATAAATTTTCTCATTAGTCTCTCTTTTTCACTTCTTTTACCTCTTGAAGTGTTTAATGATCTTCTAATGAAGTGTTTAATGTCACAAGGTTAATTGAGTCAAGTGTGCATGTCGGTGAATGTCAGTTGTTGCTTCTTTTGAAGCATGCTTGAATTATTAATTGTTTCTAACTACCAGATCCCAATTTACAAACTCATAAGTCCCATGTCTAAAAATGAATGTTTTTTTCCATGTAGATGTGGAGCATATGGCCATCGACTGGTTGACAGGGAACTTCTACTTTGTAGACAGAGTGAACGACAGGATATTTGTGTGCAGCGAACAGGGAGATGCATGTGTCACCATCATCGACCTGGACATCCAGAACCCTAAAGGCCTAGCGTTGGATCCCATCATGGGGTACGCTTGCTAACACAATCATTAGGTCCTTTCATTTGTACGAGATGGTAGCTATGAGCTTTTGTTGTTAAAAAACTGGGGTAGATAGCCACTATACCATGTGCATAGCTTTGATCGCACATCAGTTCATTTATGAATTATATGTGTAGTCGGCACCGATAGCATAGTGGGCAGTGTGCCGATATATAACGTCGTTGAGTTGCATCTCAGACATTTCCCGATCCCACTTCCCTCTTTCCCTCTGTCTTACATGTCTACTCTACACTATCTTATCCTAATAGGCCTAAGAGGCAAAATGGCAATAAAAAATTATGATGTATGAATTGTGAGTCTGAACAATTCGTTTTATAATATTATCTTTACTGATATTAGCTCTACAAAGCGGGTTGACTTCCAAAATAATCAGAAAAAATGTTGTTTAAATTAATAATAATAATAATAATAATAATAATAATAATAATAATGATGTTTTCAGTAAATATTTACATTTAATAATTTATTGTTTATTATTATTATTATTATGCTAAATTACATTTTATGTAATTTAATTTTAAATTTAGTTTACATAATTTAGAAACAAGTAATTAAATAAAGTGAATTATAAGTATTAATATTAATCATCATCATAATCATAGTCATCATGATCAATTGTTTGTGAAATAGTAAAAATAGTTTGATTATGATGATGATAAGACATAGAAGAAATAAACAGTTTGATGATTATTGTTATTAGTATTATATTATACTAAGTATTTTAATCTAAAGTTAACGTATTACACAATTTTATGAAATTTGATTTCAAGTAAATTATTATTATTATTATTATTACTTAAAACATTAAAGAAACAAATAAATAAGAAAATCAATCAATCAATAAATCAAAAATGGATAAAAAAAATCATCAGTGAACGATTTTTTTTCATGCTTTAATTTCATGGTCACTGAAGTCTAAAGAACTGATAAGAATCCTCTCCAAACAAATAGTTCATAATTTGTTGACCTATGCAAAGATATTCAGCTATTTGTCCTATCTTAAAATGATCATGCATTCTAGAGGAGGCATTTGGTTGAATTTTTCATAGGAGTGAATAAATCATCCTTATCTGATGTCGAGTCATCTACGCATCTGTGACGTGAGAATCTCTTTGGTCTCTTGGTAAACATTCATTTGTATGCAGTGCTGAGTTGTGCATGCTGTTGGGGCCAGTTTGTCGCTTTCCGACGACGGGGACCGTTTCTGTGCCAGAATCATTGTGCGGAGTAATGCAGATGACCTCCCCCTCTCTTATTCTGCTGTCAGTATGTGTTAGTATAAAGAGAAATATCATATTGCGGCCCATTCATTCAGCTCTTGCTCACAGTGCCTCAGTTTAATTGCGCTGTTGTTACTGCAAGCATTCAGCTCTAGCACAATATTATGCAGAATAGAAAAATAATGGGTATGAGTGAATCGATTAAATCCTAAACGGCCTTGACTTTTGATTTCATTTACTTCAGATTGTAGATTCCGGTTTAAAACTGCTCTGTTCTTGACCCCCACCCCTCCCCCTCTCCCTCCAGTAAACTCTTTTTCACTGACTATGGGATGGTAGCCAAGGTGGAACGCTGCAATATGGACGGCACCAACCGAACCAGGATAGTAGAGTATAAAACAGAGCAGCCCACAGCCGTGACATTGGACTTGGTGAAGAAGCTCGTCTACTGGGCGGATGCATATCTGGATTTTATCGAAGTTGTGGATTACAATGGCAAGAACAGACACATGATCATTCAAGGAAACCCGGTAAGATGTGCTCAATCTTTGTTCCTTCCCCTCGAACCCATGATCTTAATGTGAAAAAAAAACCAAAGCTGCATACAAAATTGCATAACTGTGGGGTAGGTACTACTGTACATTTGGTTTGAAAAAGTATGTAATATGAAGTATACAAAAGTGCTTGAAATGGGTAGTATGAAAGAAATTTGAACATACTACATCTGCCATGTTGTCATCGTTAAGTGACCTATCGTTTACGTTGCTTCACTGTTTTTTACACCTCTCCCATGGCTTCATGGGATATTAGAATGACCACTGAATGCACAATGCAGAATCTCTGCAAAATTGGTAGGTCATCTGGGTAATTTTTGTCTACATATTTTTTTTAAATATTAGTTTTCACCTTTCTACACTTGGCATACTTTGAATCATTTTGAACATACTACTTTTTTTGGCATACTGTTTTTTGAAAACTATAAACATTGGCATACTGTTAACATTGGCATGCATACTACTCTTTTGGCTTACTCTTTGTTTTAATAATATGAATTCGGCAGTACTTATTTCGGCTTTTTTATTACTATGAATTTAGACTATACTGAATACTGAATTTAGCTATATTCGGCTTACTGTTTTTCAAATACTATCAAATTTTTGACTACTTTTTTGGCACACTGTTTTCCTGAAAACTATGAATATTACTTTACTGTTAATATTGGCATACTTTTTTTTTAAACTATGGATTCTGTCATATTGGTCTTTTGGCGTACTAGGTGAATTTGGACATAATAGGTGTGCTTTTTTTTCAAATACTGTGTATTCAGACAGACTATTTTTCAGACATACTATTCACACATACTATTTTTTCATACTATGAATATTGAAATCATGCATCATTGTATAAATGCATCATTCATTCATTCATTCATTCATGAATATTGTCTGTTAATAATGCTGTACATACAGTACTATACATACTTGGCATACTATTTTTCACATAATTTGCATACCATTTATTATGGAATTAGACATATTCAGACACAACACAAGATGTGTTGCCATTTGCATGTGAATCCCCAACTACAGTAGGTGGTATACATCGTTCCCCTTTCACACTGTATATTGGTCCTGGAAAATTTCCGAAATGCCTTCTGTGTGAATGCAAACACGTCACGGGATTGATTCCGGGATCGATCCCAGGTTGGGGGCCTAGTAACATTGCCGGGTTCAGTCCTGGAACGAGCTCTGTGTGAACAAAAGCTAGAACCAATGCCATAAAGGGTGTGTCATACTGCAACTCTTTTGTTTTGAAAGCAGATCAACGTTTGCGATGAAATATGTGCAAAGTGTAATAAAGCAGAGATCAGTTAGCTCCTCACTATCCGCAATGAAGCTTAGATCGTTCCCATCATAATGTCAAGTGTCTTTATAGGATCTTTATGGGATGTGTGTGAACGCACACACAGATTCCGGAAAATCACTGGCAGTGTGAATGAACCGCAATCAAATGATCAAGGGACACAATATCCATGTATTTTCCTGAATTTTTGTGTGAAAGAGGCTTTATACATAAACAACAATGTCCCTAGTAACTGATCAGCTGCTATGTTTATAAAGCATTGAAAACACTTCCGCTTTGCTTCTTCTCCTTCTTCCCGTCTTAGCGGCCTAGTGTTTCCGACTCCTAAATTACACATCACATCCTGATGTTACGTGTCATTACGGGACCTTTATGGGTTGTGTGTGAACACACGCACAGATTCCGGGAAATCACTGGCAGTGTGAATGAACCAAAATCTAACAATCCATGAACAATTGCCAGGACACATTACCCGTGTATTATCCAGAATCTCAGTGTGAAAGGGGCTTTCAGACCAGCATATGAAAGTCTAGACTGGCAAAGATTGGGGACCTCTGTTCAACTAAGCTATCTATAATAAGTTATTGCGTATATTTTACCCAGCTGCCTTAATAGTCAGCAGTAAAGCTGTGATAAATGATGCTCCTTTGAATAACTCTTAAAGCAGTTTATTTTGAAGGCTATAAAGTTTGGCCTCTCTCCCTCACCCCCCAAATAGGCCCAAAAGAATGGTGATACAAAATTCATAGCTTCATGAATTCAGTATAAATTTCATCCATAGTTCATAGTATGGGCCAAGGGCACTGTCAAACCTGTGCATTTTTCTCAAAAAAAAAACAATAGATAATCCATCCGTGGTTGTTTATCAGCCTTATGAGACATATGGTGTTAACTAATACCCTGATGCAAAATTTAAGAAAAGAGTTTTACAAATTCCTTCTATCCCTTTTGGAAAGCGCTTGTGTGCAGGTGTTCATGGTTTACATGATTTACATGATGTTTTTTTAAGTGTTCAGAGTTTTCACAGTGCTTTTACTGACAAAAGTTCCTACAGTATGTTGGTCTGAATTTGAATGCAGTAGTGGTGACTGTGAATTGAACAACTGAATTGAATGATTTCAATCTTTTCTAGAAGAACAACTTTCCTGTCAACTTTATCTGTTACCTCCAATTTAGTCTCTCACATTCAAACATTTGATTTATCATTGTTAGTTCTGGTTCACATCGCATCTTATTCTAAGTTCAAAGTAACATTTCAAGCTATGATACTATGCAAACCAACAAGTCAAACCAAAGTTTGGAATCAGTAACTTTAAAAAAAAAATGAATACAGTTATTTAACAAGTATGCATCAGTCGTGACAGTAAAGACTATTGTAATGTTACAAAATATTTATATTTTATGTTTCGTGGTACTCTTGTGAATGGTGACAGACTGACATGGAAGAAAAAAAAAATCGATGAAGTAATTACTTTTGATTCTGTGCACACAAAAAAGTATTCTCGTATCTTCATAAAATAAAATAAAAAAGATTGAACCACTGATGTCACATGGACTATTTAAACAGTGTCCTTGCTACCTTTCTTGGCCTGGAACATTTCAATTCCGTTGCTGTCTATGCAGGGCCACAAAGCTCTCAAATTTCATCAAAATGATCTTAATTTGTCTTCCAAAGATGAATGAAGGTCTTACTGATTTGGAACGACATGAGTGCGAGTAAGGCAGAATTTTCAGTTTTGGGTGTACTATCCCTTGAAAAAAAAATGGTATGGATCACGTATCATGAAAAATAAATATATTCCACTAACATTAGGGTGACCATATGCGCCGTTCATACAGGACACGTCCCAGCCAGGATTTTAATATTGCCTAAATCATCCAGAGCAGGCTGACCAATAACATGCAGGTATTGTACATAATTGACCAATCGTGGGGCTGAGTGTGACAAGGTGAAATCTTGAGGGAACGATCAAAGCGATGCAAATATGCGCACGTGTTTCTTCGCTCGATTGACTTGAAGCATCGCTGCGCACAAATCCTCCCCCCAAAAAAACAAAGTGCGCCACAATGCTTCAAGTCAAACGAATGAACAAACACGTGAAATCGATTCGAAAGCATAAAGAGTCGTCTGCTCTGCTCTTTATAGCTCTCATGAATGTTACACAACGATCAACCTGCACAGTGCAAATAGCCAAAACCTGGATATTTAGGCAATATTAAAATCCTGGCTGGGACATGTCCCGTATGAACGGCGCATATGGTCACCCTAACTAACATATTAAGCAGCACAACTACTTTCAACATTGCTAAGAATGGAAAATGTTTTATAAACAGCAAATCAGCAGATATGATTTCTTAAAGATCATGTGACTCTGCACAATGATGCTGAAAATTTAGCTTTTTTTAACACAAAAATTTGAATAGAAAATAGTCTACCTTTTTAAATTGTAATAATATTTCACAATTTAAGTAAACAAATGCAGTGGACATAAAAGACTTCTTTCAAAAAACAAATGTTATCAACTCCAAACTTTTGAATGGTAGTCTCAACAAAGTAAATCTTTGAAAAATGTTATGCTACTAAGTAGTAACCTGCCAAACTCTGTCAAATCCAGTAAGATTTTCTTGTCAGTAAAATAGCTCCAGAATCAACATCCTACTTGTGAAATCACAGGGAGCATGTGTCCATTTATGTAAAACCGTTGTTTTCCTTGACACTTTTGAAACCGTCTCAATGTCCCCAGCCAGATCCGTTAGCCTGGTTGAGCTTTGAGTGTTTTTTTTTTTTTTTTTTTTGACCTTGCAGAGTCCTGGCTTCCCACTACAACTCTTGTGTACTTTTTTATTATTGATTTGTTCATCCATTTCCTGCGAGTCTAAGCTCGAACATATTCCCTGGGACTCTATCGAAAGCTGTATTGGTGCAATTTTCTCAAAGCTGGCACTGAAATATAACCTGAAGTGAACTCCGCTAATTCTAACTCATTTGTTTTTAACGTCAGTCTTACTCGTTTTTTCCCCCGAAATCAAAGCCTCGACGCTACCCGCTGGTAATTTGTAGCACAGATGTGACATCAAAGATCCCTGCATATTTCAACTGGTGTCTGTCAGGGCTGCTGTTTATTCACCGAATGTTACATCAGCTCTATAGCTGGTTGGATTAAAGAAGCAAATTTAAGCAGATGTATTTGTGTCGCGTTCAGAATTAAGTCGAAGAGGTGCCATGGCCTCTAGATGAGTCTTTCTCTTTCCCCATCCCTGTGTTTCTCTTTCTAGGTGTCGCACCTGTATGGATTAGCGCTCTTTGAAGATTACCTGTTTGCGACGTGTTCTGAACCCTCCAGAGAGAGCAAGGTGGACATATATAGGATAAATCGCTTTAACAGGAGTGACACAAACACTGTTACCACTTTGGAAAGTGGCAGAGCTGTCCGAGTTTATCACAGATTGGCTCAACCTACAGGTAAACTTGTTGTTGGAGCGTGACTAATGTAATCAGCAAAGACTCAGATTAAAAATAGTGATACTCTTTAATGTTTTTGGACTGAATTATACTTAAATGATCATATTAGATTAAATTGCTGTAAGAAATGGATACATTTCTTCCTAAAATATTGTGTTTTTATGTACGTTTTTACATTGCAACAATTTACATACTGTACAATTATAAATTGTTTCATGAATGAGGCCTAATACAGATGGAACAAGCCAAAATGTCTCTCAATCTTACTATCAAACTTGCTAAAAGGAGTCTGCGTGCGTGCGTGCGTGTGTGTGCGTGTGTGTGTGTGTGTGTGTGTGTGTGTGTGTGTGTGTGTGTGTGTGTGTGCTCTTGTTTTTGTGACATGTCAGGACACAACTCTGTATAAAGACATGGGTATTACACAGGTATTACAACGAGAGGGTCACTTAAGAGGACAGAACCCATGTCCCCATTTTTCAAAATGCTAATAAATCATACTGAATTAGTTTTTTTTTTTTTTAAGTAAAAATGCACAAAGTTTCCTCTGTGGGTTAGGGGTAGTGTTGGTGAAGGGCCATATAATATACAGTTTCTACAGTATAAAAACCATTACGCCTATGAGATGAACCCACTTTTCACAAAAACAAATGTGTGTGTGTGTGTGTGTGTTTTAATATAAATATAAAAGTAATTGTAAGAAAAAGTTTAAAATAAGAAATACAGTTTCATTTTAATATGCCAAGTCACAACTTTGTGAAAGTATATATAAACATATTTCTAGCTAAACAATTAGTTATCTTTATTTTTAGCATTTTTAGATTTTCAATTAGCATTTAGCCTTACTACAAAGAGACTAATGAATTTGTGTCACAATATTGTAGTGTTTTACATATGACATATAATCTCTTTCTAAAAAATGGAAAATATTTATTTTATTCTAAAAGTTTATAAGCCTTTTTGTTTTCCTGTTGCTATTATAAGTTAGCATTTAGCATTGTATGTAGCATTGCTTTCTCCTTTATGTAGAAACACAGTTTTATTCATTTTATCACTTTAAAACATTGAAGAAACACTGGGTTATATTCTATATTAGCATCTATCCATATTGCTAAGTGAGCTAAAAGTTACTAATGA
The DNA here is from genome assembly GCF_023724105.1 of Carassius gibelio. Lineage (NCBI taxonomy): Eukaryota > Metazoa > Chordata > Actinopteri > Cypriniformes > Cyprinidae > Carassius > Carassius gibelio. The sequence continues at coordinate 23,579,557 of NC_068417.1, read as the reverse complement.
ATCTGAGGTCCTGAAAAAACATTTTCTCCTCCTCTTTTAAAGATGTTATGCCTATGTCTTGCTTTCCTAACTGTACACAATTAGCCTTTTATTAATTATCATTTTATTAGGTAGCATGACGTATTTTTCCCCTGCTGTCTGTGGAACACCATTTTAATAAGTTTATCCTCCTAAAACATAGAAGAAACACTGCGCTAGATCTTGTATTACCATTTCATGGTGCAAAGTGACTAATAAAGTTGTCAAAATATCACAAAGAGCATTTAGCACATTTTATTGTGCTGTTTTATGTACAGCAGCATCATTTTTAAAGATGTTTTAGTGGTATACAGTTGTTTACTATGAAAAATGCTAAACCTTTTAGAGTGTGGTGATATTTTCCAATGGTAGTTCCACGATACTGACCTTTCTCGTTCTCCAGTCAGGACTCACGCTTGCAGTCCTGACACACACGGACGAAAGGGTGGATGCTCGCATATCTGTCTCCTGAGCAACAACTACAAATCGCGTGTGTGCCGCTGCCGGACCGGTCATGTCCTTGCCAGCGACGGGAAGTCATGCAAAAGTGAGGGTCACAAAAAAAAAGCTATCTCTCTTTTCTGTCTCTTCCTCCTGTAGCTCCCTGGTATCTGATTAGCTCTGGGAGATGGGTCTCTCATGTAAATGGTTTTTGGGTATTCCCAATGGAAGAGGTGCTGCTATCTGAAACCATATATCAGATGGATGGCCCTCGTGGGTTTGTCGGAATGGAAATTTATGACTAAATTTATGGACCCGCAAGACCCTGAAGAATGGACACGTTTCGGTGATTAATAGTCCACGTTCAGCACATTAGGGCGGAATACTTGGGAAATTGATATGTTTTGATTCTTGGCATCAGGATCATTGACTATCTAAGAATATGTGTGTTTGTTTGTGTAAGACAGAAGATATCAAAAGGAGTTTTTCTTCAAAGTTCATATGGTTAACTACTTTAAATGTATATATTGCCAAGAGTTTTATTTTGTGTTTACGAATTATGCTTAAGTTATACCTCATGTCATAAAAATAAGTAGCCTACACTTCATGAATTTTCCATAAGAAAAGGCTTTTAACTATAAAAGCCTGTTTCTGCCACATATTATTATAAATAATAATAATAAAAAGAAAAAGTAATTGGGACTTTATCTCACAGTTAACTTATGACTTTGTTTCCATATATATATATATATATAAAAAGTCAGAACTTAAAGATATAAACTCAGAATTGCATGTTTAAACCTTATATTTCTGACTTTTTTTCTCAAAATTCGGTTTAAATCTCACCATTTAATTACATTTTTCTCTGATTCTAAATCTGCATCTTGCATTTTTTCAGCACTGAATCAAAGATAATTGATGCTACTTAAAAATGTACCTTTTTTTGTATAAACCTTCCCACATCCACATCCATTGACATTATTAATCATTGTGATGTGTCATTCAGCTCTCAAAAATCATATATAACGATGTTCATCAAATGTGAGCATAAATCGTCTATTTTATAGTGGTTTTAAATGTGGCTTCTCCAATTGAGTTTTTTGTTTTTATCTCAAATGTTACTCAATGTGAAGCTTTTTGAAATGAACCCAGACTCGTCATTCATTTGTTATGAATGAGTTGAAGAACCATTCATTTGTAAATTATTTACTTCACTGGATTATACAAGAACGGGACATGTTTATTTAAAGCAGTTCACACAAAAATGAATTTCCTGTCTTTCTTAGCCTCACGGAAGTCAATACCATTTTACGCCATTAATTCTCACATCTTATGAACAAACTTTATAAAATTAGACTTGAGAGCAATGTAATGGTATTTGCTCGAGAGTCAATAATGGCTGAAATTTCTCTCACAATGGGATCATTTGGCCTTTGAATCAAAGTTCAAAAATGCATAATTTTTCTTGTTGGGTTCCTCTATCCCTTCATCCTTGATTCTTCCTCTTGTTTCTCTGGATCTCACTGGATCTCAGACCTAATAATAATTACAATCATCCTCTCTACTGCAGCCTGTAAGTAATGAATTTTGAAAACATTGTGCTTTATATGAAAAAATATCCCTTTCTTTGCTGCCCCCACTTAGGACCCTGTTTGTCCCCAGATACTTCTACACACACAAGCACAAACTCTGATACAATTACAAACACAATGCATCTGCTATGCACCAAAAGATGATTTATTCCATAGAATCGAATCAGTGGAACTAAATCTGGTTTTAATTAAGCTAATGTAATTAGCTTGAGCCTCTCGTTTTGGATACATTTTTGTCAAAGGCTTTAATTTGCAGAACTGGATTGAAAACAGAGGCTAATTATATCAATTAATTAAGCTCTGACAGTACTGTGGCAGAAGGCTTATTACGTTACGCCACTGCGTTTGTTTACATTGGGTAATCGTGTATTCGCAGAACCAAAGAACGAGCTGTTCCTGTTTTACGGAAAAGGACGGCCCGGGGTTATCAGAGGTCTGGATATGAATATCAAGTCTGGAGATGAACATTTGATTCAAATCGAAGGGCTCGTGAGTCCCAGAGCGCTGGATTTCCATGCAGAGGGTAGCTACATCTACTTTGCCGACACTACAAGCTTCCTTATTGGACGCCAGAAGATTGATGGAACCGCTCGGGAAACGATCCTTAAGGACGGTATGTTTACTATGATTTACTCAGAGATTAATGTTGGCGTTTGTGTGATTCTGTTGAGCCGTACCACAGTTTTATTGGGTAAAAAGCTCTTAAATATTCTCTAACAAACTAATTTTCGCTTTAGCTTGGTGATGAATCATCTGTGCAACCATGCGGCGTGGTATGGTAGAATCAGGCCACCTGTACTTGAGCACTTCTGTTGCCGTTGTTTCCAAATGGGAAGTTATTTATCATACATTTTGTGCAATTCAGTCGTCGGGGGAAGCTCGCCGGTCGATACCGTATAATTTCGCTGGGAAGAATTAGGGGAGGACAGTGATTAATTGAGCTGTCTTTGATGTTATCAAGCTAAAAGAACAACATTTTCTCAATTTCTTTCTGCTCTCTCTTTCTTCAGAGCTGGATAATGTTGAGGGTATTTCGGTGGACTGGATAGGTAATAACCTGTTCTGGACAAATGACGGTTATAGAAAGACCATCAGCGTGGCTGGGCTGGACCGGCCCTCGCAGACCAGGAGAACGCTTTTAGAAGGCAATATGTCTCATCCCCGGGCCATTGTTGTGGATCCTCTAAACGGGTAAGCCCATGATACCTTTCCTGCTTACAGAAGCATTTAAAAGATTATTCTGCAGGGATTTCAATCTGTTAAAGCCTTGGATGAAATCCAGCCATTTAGAGCACACTGGGGGTGGGATGTTTGCCCTTTGCACTTAGAGATTTCATCAAGAAATTTCGACAACCCTGCTCTTCCTCTAGTTTCATTAACAAAAAGCACTGTGGTGGTATTAGATGACAATAACGTGGTACTTTAATATATGTTATGGTGCAGCAAAACACAGTATTTACACACATTGAACTCCAAGGTATTACTATATGTCTAAAAGAATAAAAAACTGATTGTGGGGAGTTTTGATTGTCATTATGTGAATAATATTTAATTAGTTAATCCAAAAAAAAGTAACTGTAATCTGTTTATGAGCATTTTAAAATGCAATATACTCTACTTACAAGTATTCTTTTTTAGAATATGATTAAGTAATCCAGATTACATGTCATCAGTTACTTCTCATCACTGTGCATTGGTCGAGAAGTCATGGATTGGCATCAGATGAAAGTATTGTGCTACTTTAATGTATTACGCTACTGTTTTTTATAATATGCTACTTAGTTATTAATATGCTACTTAAATTATTCTGAAGAATGTGGGAAACTAAACAGTTGGTACACAGAAATATAACTCTGTGGGGACACGATATCGATAATTGTTGCTTTGAATATCAGGGTTATCGTCAATAACAGTATATTGGGACAGCCCTAGTACCTACATTTCAGAAGCATGGTATATTTTAAAGTACTATAGTATTACTGTCTGAATGCCATATATATATAAAAACAATGTAAAACCATGGCACTTTGGTATATAGCACTGAATAAATTTAACAATATTCTGAAGAATACCATGGAATTACCATAGTACACATCCAAGAATTATATGATGGTAAATGTTGAAAGAAAGAAAACAATCTATTACTATAGCTCCAAAAAACATGGTACTATACCATGATTATAATTACATTCCTTGATTAATTGAGTTACAAAACACATTTATTCAATAATATTGTTAATTTAAATCGAAGACAGTAGAAGATGTACTATTGTGTCAGAGGGAGCTAATGTGAACATCCTCATTCAGTGTCATTGCTTAGATGGAAAGGCTTAAAGGGAATACAGAGACTCCATGACTGTAAATCGCTGCCTTGGCAGAACAGTGAAGCCTGACATAAGAGGTTTAAAAGTTAAAAGGCAGGTTCCAGTTTCTGCTTACATTTTAGTGACTTCTTTCCATGTGCTGTACACTTGACATGTTTATCCTGGTAATGGGTTTCTGGAATGGGTTGTCAGTTTTTAATAGCTTCGGTGTCTTGGAATTCCAGATCATTTTAGTTGCAAATAAGACCTGGAGTCTTTGGAATAATTACCAGTAATCAGTTTTAATCTGCAATTAATCTGTTATTGTGTTACTAGAAACTGGTTTAAAATTTCAAACACTCTACGTTTTTTTGAACTTCGGATCACGGCTTAAGCTTTAGCTACCGGTATGCTGAATATTCAATACCTATCCCAGCTTAACCCCCACCCCCCACCCCTCCTCACTTAAATCCCATTTCCTTCTCTAAAAACTGTCCTTTACCGTGTCTGTCCTTCCATATCCTATGTATGCATGTCATTTCCTGTCTGTGCTAACATGATAAGATGGAGGATTAGCTGTTATGACTCTAGGTCCTGATCGCATTTGCTCTCCATCTCCATCACTCGCCTGGTTTGCCTGTTCACAGCAGGTGCTGTCACTCAAAGCCCTGACTCGTGAATTATTCAACAGGTCACCGAATATGATTTGGGGGAATAAATTCCCTCTGTCATGTTATGTTAGGCCGCGTCCAAATGCGCAAGGCCATGTCCTAGTGTTAAGTTCATGTTGTGGAATATAAGTAATTTGAACTTAGAAAATATGGACCTTGTACGAGGTGCAGAACAAAAAATGTTGGGTTCCAAATAAATTATGAATTAATAAAAAAAAAAAAAAAAAAAAAAACATCTTATAGTACAAACCTCTTTTTTAGATGGTTAGGTGTTGATATTGTACTCAATTCTTTTAAAGGATTATTTTACAGTGAGATGTCTTTTAGAAGGCACCTATGAACAAAAACCCTGGTCCAGCTGGATAAATTTAACCAGTATGATAAGACTGTGTCTTAAGAACTAGTTTGACCAACTAGCAGTTTGACCAACTTGAACTGGTACAGCCAGCTTGGTCCAAGAAACAAGCAAGAAACCAGCGACAATGTTCCAAACCAGCTGTTTTTCTCTCTCTCTCTCTCTCTCTCTCTCTTTTTTTTTTTTTTTTTACTGGAAGTCTAACCCTAGTCTTTAATTCTGGTTTGAGGCATTCAAATCCTGCTTCTCAGGGAATTTCCCAATTGCTAAATGGTGCCCAGTATTGGATGTGGGTGTCACTGCTGAGCTTCTTAACTAGCTCAAAAAGCATGATGAACTATATATTCCAAAAACACCATGATGGTGGTTTGTTGGAAATGTTGGCTACACTACCAGTTAGAAAGGGTGTGGGAAATTCTGGCCTTCACGTCAGCAGTGTTTATGGTGCATTTAATTTGAACTCGGATGTTGGAAATTCCAAGTTCCCTGTAACTGGAACACCCTCCCATATGGAGGTAAATCGGTAGCTAAACTCGAGAGATTGAAAATCTGAATGCGATAACTTGTTATATTAATATTTGTATTTGTAAATTGAAATTTACACTCTCAGCTCTGATTTGAAAAGCTGAATCTTTCAATTTGCACACAGAGACAATTCAAAAATCACATGTTTTGAATTGGAAGTTGTAGATTAATAGTTACAAATACGTAGAGTGACATTCACTTAAAGAAAGTGACAGACAAATGTTTACAACATATTTACTTTACTTCAGTTTCGCTGCACATTTTCAAGTTGACACTAACAACCTCTCAGATCTGGCAGTACAAGTTAAAATTCTAGTGCTCTGACTTTTGCTACTGCTTTTGCGGTATTCCTGGTGCAAAACTCACTTGTGCACTTTTATATGCAGATGTGAGAGAACAGAGCCGGGGGCGGGGCTGTGGTGTGAATGAAGATATTTTATTGGTTGATGCCCAAGCAATGAACAACGCCAGCCATCGCGACTTGCCGAAAAAAGAAATTTGTGTTTTATGCATATGTATCAGTTATTTGTAAAACACTGAAAACTATTTTCACTGAATATCCTTAGCTGTTACAGGATTTTGTCATTCAGGTGTTATCTGGTAGACAAATAATTCAACATCTTTCAAATGTATATCCTATTGCATATTGCAGAGTAGTATCGCTGTATCAGAGCAGCTTAGAAACAGTTTCGAAAACCACATCTCACCGCTACGCAGTCATGTGGTTCATGGAGCTATCAATAGTATTAAACATCTCGCACTGTCAATATGTTTAAATGGGATTAATCGGGACAGACAGCAATTTCACTATATTTGCAGTGATTTCTAGTAATTATTAACACATAGGGCCCTATTTTAATGGTCTGAATGCAAAGTGTAAGGTGGATCGCTATTTACATGGCGGAATTTGTTGGTGGAAAAGCTGAACGCTTGTCAAGCGAAGAAACCGATCATATAATATACGGGACAAGCAGGAACCCACCAAAGTTTTGCATGATGAGTCAGTTAATATATATATATATATATATATATATATATATATATATATATATATATATATATATATATATATATATATATATATATATATATATATATATATGTGTGTGTATTGGCATGATTGTTCAATTAATTAGACAATTTCATTTCATCATTATAAGTAGTAATAGGATGAAATGCAAATATGTAGTCTAATTCTAATACATGCAATGGCATGTATTCATCCATCATTAAATTTTTATATTTATGTAGCTTACACAATAATATTATTTTACACTGTAATCCTTTTGTTTTTAATTTTTGTCATGTTTGTGTGATGCATCCCTGTGTGTAATAAGCAAAGTCAACACGCACTGTGGACCTGTCCAGAGGTGCATTTTCTACCAGCGCGCTCTTTAAATAACAAAAGCATATTGTGCCATTGACTTTAGACTTTAAATTAGGTTTGAGTTGGTCTATGGCGCAGTCTATTTTCATCTCCTTAAAATAGCAATGGGCCCATGGGCGCACAACTGGGCACAAATGCACTTGCTAAATAAACGACGAGGTGCTGGACGAGAAAATGCGAACGGTGCCGGACTGAACCTAGCAAACACACTTGCACTGCCCCTTGCGTCGCATTGCGCCGGATATATGATAGGGCCCATAATGTGCATTGATTGTGCATGGATAACTACGCTGACTATGCTTTACAATTGCATTTTATTCTGGGGAATGAAACACAATTATATTCTCATGCTCCTTGGCAGTTAAATGTGATCAAACACCTTAAGTGTTTGATCACATTTTAGCTCAGTCCTGTTTAGTTAATTTGAAGAGATTTTGTTACTAAATAAAATGTGCAATAATTACGATCCATGAATGACCATTTAAAATATAAGATTTTCTAAAATGCTTATTTTATATATTAGAATAAGTGTAGTATTTAGGGTTAAAATAGTATACTTTTTTAAAATTCCAGTGCAAAGAGGCTAATTAGAGGCATTTGGTTGTCAGAAAAGTAATATTCATATATAATGCCATTGTTTAACCTAACCTTATTGATGTTTAGTAAATACATGTATTTTGCTCTACTCTAGTTGCTAAATACAGTATTGCTGGTCATAACTGCATATTTTTTAGGTTTTAGGTTCTATGTCAAAAACTCTCAATTTTTATGTTTTTTTAATGTTGTTTTTAAAAAGGTTTATTACTGACCAGAAAATTAGGAATTTAACCCAATGAAGAAGTTTTAATTATTTTTACAAAACATAAAAATAATAAAAACATCTCTTATTATGTTGCAACTCTGGTACAGTGATTTGCAGTGGGATATACAAAGATGTTGCATTATTTGGCTACCAGATAATACCTGAATGTCAAGATGAATCTAGTGTCTTAAAATACTGTAAAAGCTAAGGATATTCAGTGAAAATAGTTTTCAGTGTTTTACAAGTAACTGATACATATGCATAAAACACACATTTCTTTCTTGGGAAGTCGCCATGGCTGGCGTTGTTCATTGACCAATGAAGGGAATTAGAATTTGTGCTAAACTTTGTAGGACAGTAGATCTCCAAGGCTAGAGTTTCCCACCCCTGGGACACCAGAACAACGCCTATCTATATTAAACAATCTAGAGCTGAATGGAAATTAATTTCGGTCTAAGATGGTCCTCTTCAGCAATGTGTCATGATCTTAGATATAATTTCTCACTTGGTTTCTAAGATGGATGTACTGGACGGACTGGGAGGAGGATGAGTTAATTGACAGCAGAGGAAGGATAGAGAAGGCCTGGATGGATGGATCTCACCGTCAGATCTTCGTCACATCCAACATGCTGTGGCCTAACGGCCTCACTCTGGACCACTCCTCCAGCGTCATGTACTGGTGTGATGCCTATTATGACCACATTGAGAAAATCTACCTCAACAGCAGCCACAGAACGGTTAGTAAATGAGTGAGTTGGCTCTTTAGTTCTCAGACACCTCAGTTTCCTCTCTCTGTTCATCTCAGTATTTCCCTGTGACTCACAGACCTGATCTACTTTTCACAGGTGGTGTACAGCGGGAAAGAGTTGAATCATCCATTTGGGATTGCGCATTACAAGAATTACATATTCTGGACCGATTACATGAACGCCTCGATATTCCGTCTGGATTTGTCATCCAATGATGTTGCCCTAATGCGGGCTGAAAGACCACCTCTCTTCGGGATTCAGGTGTATGACCCGCAAAGCCAGAAAGGTAAATATGAATATGTATGCTGTAGATTTTAAGCCATAATGAAATCTTGAAGTCTTGCCAAGGGCAGCAATGATATAGAAGGACTCTGATGTCTAGCTATTGACTGTCTTCCAGAAACTCTATAAATTGCTCGAGTTCTGAGGGGTGGTCTGATTCTTTATATATCATCATCTCATAGCTCTGCCTAAAGGCCAAATCGTGTGTTGGCACACACTTGGCATACCGTACGATATACGGATATGAAATATATTGGCCCATATGCATTCACCTTTTAAACAGCTGAACATTCTAGAAACTAATTTCACACCGGCAAGTCCGTGAATTTGAATAAATGCTTTGCAAAGGATATTCCCAGAGAAGGATACTTAATGGTAATTTTAACCTTAAGACTTCATGATCCAAGCATTTTTGGGGCCCAGATCAAATAAGCCTAACTCCTCTCATATTTTAAAGGCTAATTTGAAGGCATTTGCAGAAAATTTGTATGATTTGTCATTCTGAGGTTCTGGATCCAGATCTCCACTTATGTCTCCAGTGACAAGCAATTGTTATGAGGAACTGGGCAGTTTTTCTGGCGCCTATACTCAGCTTTGTGACATTTTTCTCCATCGCCCTGCTGAAATGGGTACAGCCAAATTACAAGGGAATTTACAAAGACAGAATTATACCACTGGTGGTGACTTTTGCACACATTTTCTTTCACTAGACCACTATATTTGGTGGCATAACTTGTTCTGGAAAGGATAAAATGGCTTTGATCAAAACGGTCTTAGTTGTAAATGTCATAGAAGCTGTGAGCTAGTAAGTTGATTGAAGGGGGTTGATGAATGTTCATTTTGGTCTACAGTTTCTGCTCAAGGTTAATCGCTGTGGTGGCTCCTGTAGAGTTACTCTGTAACAACTTTGAAACTTCACAATCACCTGGAAGAGGGAGGCGGGAACCGGCGGACATTCAAACAAAGCTTTAATAATAAAATAAACACAAAACAGCGCGACAGCCTCTCGCGGATGACTGCCACACACAAACAAAACACAAAATAAAGTCCAGGCCTGGTCCTCTCTCGTCCTTCACTGCGGTCGCTCCTCTTTTGTATCTTTCCAATCTCCTTCGTGGGACTCGAGACCGGTGATTGTAGTAGGTGTCGCTCATTTCCAATCACTCAACCGACCTCGCTCCATTCCCACGGCTCTCAGTCCTGCCCCTCTCGTCACATACTCATATGTTACATCTGGTAGAGATACTAAATTCTTAATGACAGCAAGCCAATGGCAGGCCAGGATTGACCCAGCCATTTCATGTACGGTAGGAAGATGAATAAGTGGCATTGCAAGCTGTGCTTAAATCGTTTTAAAACTTCAATTACCAGCTAAACAAAAAGACAAACTAAGGTATAGCAACTCACCAGTTTAAAAATACACAAAAGGGTCTCAAAAACATATCCAAATGGGATTTAATTGATAATGAAGGTTAAACTTGGGAAACTTTTCCAAGGTGGTTGATGGTTGTAATTCATATGCTGTTGTTCTTAACGAACAGCTTGAAAATCATGTTTACGCTACACTACTGATGTTGACCAGATGTTCAGTGCATCATTTCGGCACCTGTGATTAAAGCTATTGGCAGCTGTAAGCACCTGTCAGTGTGCAACATAGGGGGTCTGAAACACTGTGGGGGACAGCACTGCCCACAGAAGCACTCAACATTGGATAGTGAATTAACACACTAAGCTAATGCAACCAAGTGGAACTGTGCTGAATATATAATAACCTGCTAGTGCATTTAGATTGTAGTGGAAATGACAAGCCTTTGTTTACGAACTCTAAACTTTACTAAACATTTGTGCAACATTTGTATGTAATTTTTTATTTGATAATTAGCATGCATTCTTTAACTCTTTCTTGAGATGTGACTCAATGTATAAGCTATGATATAACAATTCTAAGTGCATGTTACAAGCATATCAGAAAAGCAAATTGTCTAATGTTCTCCATTTATCGTTTTACAAGCTTCACTTAGCTCTGTTCAGGAGTTGAGTTAGAGTTGTTGTCGCGTTATGCTACATTAGCTTGCTATGACTCATTTGTTTTTTTGTTTTTTTTTGCCTGACTTGACAATTGAGAGTGAGCTGGGTATCATTTGCTCAGAACTGTTGTTCTATGAAATGGTCAGTGGTTTCAATTTACAGTCTTATATTCACATAAAACATTTAGCGTTTCCCTCAGGAAATGATATAGATGTCTGAACGGTTTTGTCTTTTTATCTAAATACATTATGGAGCCAAAAAAAGATAGACTTTTTGTACCTGCTATGTGACTATCAGCTTATCCTCCTAAAATTATGTACAATTGATTCGTATATAGGGTAATTTACACTCATGGTCCATTACACTATTTTAACATCTAAAAGTGAAAAGCACTGTTTGTTCAATTAACGTGATCATGTTTACTCTGCATTAATCTCTGGAGATGATTCAGTGGACACATGTCCCTTAGAGTCCAATTGATGCCATTCTTCACCAGGAGTCTATGCCAGACACTTGCATCATTGATTTTAATGGAGCAAAGATCAATATTCATCGGACAGGCTCTGAGCATGGCATTTCATGTCCTCTCTGGATGCTGGGCTTCACTGGGAGAGCTATTTGCATTGGAAAAAGCATTAAATTGTTAATTTGGAGTGCTTGGACATGCTGTTAGTTGAAGTCCGTTGTTACACATTTAGTTTAACGCTCATGATCCTGTTCCTTATGACCTGATGTTGTTAACGTACTGTAACTTGTTCAAATGATTTAAAAAGAACTGGTTCAAGTAAATGATTCACTGATTCACTTGAGTTAAGTGCAGCCACATGTAGTGATGGCCGCTTTTGAAGCACTGCTTTGTGAAGCTTCGAACCTTATTGAATAATTGTTTTCGAAACAGTGGTTGGAAGCACCAATCAAACTGCCAAAGTTAGGGGATTTCAGTAAGCTAGGCTTTGTTACATCATAACTGTCTCACAACATTTTCAAAATTTCTATGGTTTGCTGTTGGGTTATGCAAATTATGTGAGTTAATTGAGATCACCCCCCAGTGGTTTTTACCCCATCTCAGATAAGTTTTATGTTTATTGAGATATTTGTATAATTAAAAGAATGAGTAATAGTTAATAGTATCTTACTGGCATGTTTAGACAATCTACCTATAAGACTAAAACAAACAAACAACCCCCCCCCCCATATTATAGATAATAAAAAACACATATTATACAGACATACATATATTTAAAGGTATTTTATTATTTTAATTGCATTTACATTACTTTACTTTAAAAAACAAACAAAAAAACAACAACAAACAAAAACATTTGCAACGGGTTTGTAAGAGTTTTTTGTTGCATTTACATAGTTTTGTCAGGCAGGCATCACTAGAGTGTGGTTTTCTAGTGCTTCAAAATCATTTTACAAAATCATTTTGGTTCAGCTGATTCAAAGCTTCAAAAAGGTTTGTTTCTCCCATCACTAACCACATTCACCATGGCTTAGCAAATGTTCATGGGTGAAATTCAGTTGTTTCAATAGAAATCCAAGGAACTGGTAACTTTCCATCAGGATGGAAAATTTCCCAATGTGGTTTTCGAAACGGTTTCAAGTTTGTTGCATTAATTCGTCTGTTGACCAACAGAAACTGCAATTACAATTTTTGTTGAAGTTGAGGAAAAAAAAGTGATTTTATATATATATTTAAATTTAAATTACATTTCATTTGCATATTTTTGTTCAGCGCTGCTTTTCATGTCATTTTTTCGACTCTATATGCTATTTGAATAAAACATTTTTTTTTGTATTTAGTATAGATTTATATTTTCAATGTAATTTTGTCACAGTAATTGACATTTTCATTGGTTTACAGCCACATGAAACAGCCACATGTTTTAATATAACTGTATACATGAAGTATTATTCACCTAAGTAGCCTTAAAGGTGCAATGTGTAATGTTTACAACCATCTATTTACAGAAATGCAATACAATACATATAACTATGTTTTTCAGAGGTGTATAAAAACCTTTCTTAATGAACCATTATGTTTTTTGACCTTAGATTGAGCTATTTCTATCTACATACACCATGGGTCCCCTTACATGGAAGTCGCCACCATGTTTCTACAGTAGCCCTAAACAGACAAACTGCTCTACAGAGCGCGTTTTGTCACATTGTTGTTTTTGGGAATAAAACACTGACACAATGATGAACAAGTACATTAACATTCGCAAAAACATTAGTTGGTGGCAATTCGCAACCTCATCGCTAGATAGCGCTAAAAATTACACAGTGCACCTTTAATGTAATGTGGTTTATATGTATACATTTTGTTTATAGTCTTTAACTAACTAATGCAGCTTCTCCATCACATTTTGCACATAAACGTACTATGAAATGTATGGTTTATTTGAAATTTTCAACCATGTATAATGCCTCCAGACTGTATTAAGTATCACATTTATCTTTCTTTGTGTTTTTCCTCAGGTAATAACAAGTGTTCGGCAAATCATGGTGGCTGTGGCACTTCGGCTCTATGCCTTACTACGCCTGCAGGTCACATGTGTGCCTGCGCAGACGGCCAACATTTGGAGAAAGATAACATCACCTGTTCATGTAAGCGTCTATTACTCATATAAATCATTATCTAGGCATAATACAATATATGAGCAATAGTTTGAATAATATGAGCGACATAAATATTACTGGCCACTGAAAACTTGTTGCATCATGTGTGGTTAGAGCTGATGTAATTGATTGTTATTCTGGGATTTACAAGTGGTATGTGGTAGAGCAGAATATGCAGATTTTGTCCTGGCACCCGCAGGCTAGTCAATAATGGTGGCGGTTTGTGGAAAATATGACAACAGATCAGATATGTTTATGTTAAGCTGAAAATATCCATTGATTTCCATTTCCAGTGGGGGATGTAAATGTCTCTGCTCAACCTGCAGTTTGGCTGAAACTGTGTTTGTGTTTGCGTGTGGTTTGGCCTTAAATCCATTGTAAACTCATGTGGATTCAATTTACGGCATAAATGACTCCATGGCTTCCTGTTTTGCTAACTTTTTATTTTATGTGTCATTATAAGTACACAGTAGAAGTGTGTGTGTGTGTACCAATCACTTAATTAAACCCCCATGTCGTTCCAAACCTGTAAAAGCTTTGTTCATCTTTGGAACACAGTTTAAGATATTTTGGATGTAAAGCTGAAGTGACTGTCCCATAGACTGCCAAGTAAATTACACTGTCGAGGTCCAGAAAAGTATAAAAAAAACGTCATCAGAATAGTCCATCTGCCAACAGTGCTTCAACCGTAACGTTATGAAGTTACAAGAATACTTTTTGTACACAAATAAAACAAAAATAACAACTCAAGTCAACAATATGTCTCCTCGGTTTCTCCCCGCGCCACCATAGCGCCAATCTGGAGAATATCCGTTGGATGCAGGCAGTGTATGCTCTTCTGTGTCAGCCGCGCCACACAGATGCACCGTTTTCATTCAAATCAAAGCATAAATATACATAGAAAATGTATCTTTGTGTCACGGTTGACACAGAATAGCGTACGCAGTTTGCATTTAACAGATATGTGTGCCAGTGCTATTTTAGTATAATATCTATTATAGTTTTGTTAATATTTTGAATGATTACATTTTTCTGTTTTCAGTTTTCAATTCTATTTAAAGTTTTAGTCATTTGGTTCATGTGTGTTTTGTCGGATTTGAATAAAATATGTATTTGTAGTTTTTAATCACACTTTATTAATTTAAATGATTTTGGTTTTAGTTAGCAATAACCCTGGTGTGTATAGACAGAGACAGAGAGAAGAGGCTTTGTGTGCGTGTATGTGCTCTCTGTAACATCTTGTTCCTGACCTTTTCAGCCCCATCAGAGGTCACTGAGACAAAGAGCTGCGGCCCAGCGGAGTTTCAGTGCCAGAACCAGCATTGCATTCAGCTCTCGTGGAAGTGTGATGGGGATTATGACTGCTCAGATGGCAGCGATGAAGATCTACACCTCTGCTGTAGGTCTTCTCTCACTTTTGTAGTCCAACTACAAACCTACAGAAACTAAGACTTTGTCCATAATAGTAAATAATACCAATAAAAATATACCAATACTAATATTATTGTATATAATACAATAAGTATATACAATACAATATTTTATTTAAGGTTTTTATTGATGTAAATTATAGGTTTTATGTGTTCTGTAATAAAAATTAAAATAAAAATACAGTGATGGCATTAATATTTTTTTTAAAATATTGATTACAACCGTGCATTTTAATGTGTAAAATAATAATTTACGTTTATATTTATTGATTCAATAAAAAATATATATATATATTATATTATATTATATTTAGTGCTGTCAAACATAAAGTTTTTGTTTTCAAAACATATGTATCTGTACTGTGTATATTTATTATGTATATATAAGTACACCCATGCATGTATATATTTAATAAAAAATGGGTTTATATATTAAATATGTTTGTTCATAATATGAATTATATGAATATAAATATAGAGATGTAAATCATGTAAATATTTTCAAAATATATGCATGCATGTGTGTCTGTTTTATATATACATTATAAATTTACACAGAACACACACATATATTATGCAAACAAATCTTTTATTTTGTGTGCAGTTAATCGCGAATAATCGTTTGACACCACTAGCTATATTACATTATATCAAGTTGAGCACATTTGCATTGTGGGATAGAGTATGCCGCTGTATGTTAGTATGACACATTGCAAAACATTTGGACACCCAGATGCTTTCAGATAAATTTGTGTTACCAATTGACAGGCCGTTTGTTTCTTCTCAGCCAATCGCATCTGCCCAGCGGACCAATTTAAATGCCTGAGCAACCGCTGTATCCCGAAGAGATGGCTGTGTGACGGCACCGACGACTGCGGCAGCAACGAGGATGAGTCCAACCGCACCTGCTCTGGTGAGCTTCACTCTGGAGCCCTGTCCTACATGGATGGCCCTGTATATGTGCCCAGCCATCCAGAACAACCTCGCCAAGAGGCCCCACTGCTGGGAGACACGTTGCTCGCTGTAGGCTACTTGTGCTCAAAGCTAGCGCCAACGGAGAATACATTGCTTTCAAAGGAGAAGTAGTCTTACATGACCCCCCCAACACATATAATTTCCCCTCGGTACAGACACATGTCACACGTTCCCTTCGGTCAGAGCGACTGCGCAGAAATAAAACTAGGTTTGCCCACGTTATTCATCATGCACTTGGTGGGATTTACACCTGGCACACATCTGTTTCGGCCAAGTGAGCTCGAGTCCTTCATGAACGTTTCCACATCTCGCTTTGGGTCGTCGTCGTTGTGCGAATGACCGAGTCGGTCAAGTTTACACCTCCTGGTAGGATCCGGCATCTAATTTACTTTTAGATTGAACCGTATCCCGTGGTCTAAATCTCTAGAAACGTTTGTCCAAGCTGTCTCCTTCTTTGGGGGTTTTCCTGAGATCGGGATAAATGCATAATCCGAAACATCAATATCCCAGTAAAGATGCTGTGTTTATGTCACAACGTGTTGTCGGAGCTGTATCGTGGCACTTGATAAAAGGGCTGGAGACAAATTTCACACATTTCGCCAACAGGCAGCGGTCGATTTAATTTAGATAGCCTACAGACAAAGTTCCCCTTTGTGGGTAATACAATTTTCTAATCTAATCTCTAAAAGAAGAATTCAGAGAAAATCAATGACAAGAGTTTGGGAGAGTAGGAAAGGGGGAAGGAGAGTTTGTGCCAGCTTGTAATTTACAGTCATCTTATCTATCAAAGGAAATTCAAAATTTTGTGGTTTGATTGATTCCTCTGTACATACATATCATATATATTTTTTTTTTCCCATAAGAACTGCTAATTAAAATCCAACCAATTAGGTTTTTGTCATGAGAGACCTAACAATAATTTTCTAAATTTTAATAATAATAATAATAATAATAATAAAATGCTGACTTTTCTTGACTATTTACGATTTGAACTCAATTCGGTCTTCAGAGACGCCTTCATCACAAGGTCGCTTCCAAACCTGGGATCTTGAGGGAACTAATTAATCGTCTGGAAAGTGTAACGGGGAAAAAAAAGCCTAACTCCTTGTGTAATTAAGTAGCTCTGAATAACGAGACGTACAGGCTTAAAACGAGAAATAATAATAAATAAAATAAAAAGGTTTCACACCCTCTGAAGATGAATAGATCGTTAAGATCAATGCCATTGACTTTTTGGCAAGAGTCCCAAGATGACACTCAGATGGAAACGTTCTCATTAGCAGGGTTCAGAATACACCTACAGTACCAAAATCTGAAATCTCAATAACAAAATTGGTAGAAATGAGACCCAAACAAACTTCAGGCATAGCTAAACTATGACGAACTAGCTATTGTCGCCAACTGACACATCAATTATTTATATCACCACACTGTGCTCGATTCATATTTTAACCTGTTACAATTTCTGCACTGATATGCATAAAACCTGTAAACAACCAAACTTGTGGTCTGTTACTCTGTCAGAATTCAAATCTGCACCTGTTCGAGCTGTATGTTCCAGTTTGCTTGCTTTCATTCAAAGCTTCATAAAACAGCACAACCTGACCTTCAAAGTTTGTTCAAACACCTGCAATCCTTCTGCAGCAACATCGAAAGACTCTAGAAATGCAGGGAGCCTTCTATTCCTGGTTTACCCAAATATGAAAAAGGCAATTCCTCACTCTCATGTCATTCTGCACCTGCATTATATGTTTTCTTAGATTAAGCACAAAAGTAGCGTTTTTAGCGTCTTAATTCTGAGTAGACTCCACTTGACCTTTCTCCCACTATTACTGTCTTGTTTTCCCCTACACCATTTCCTTCTTCGACCGTATCTTCTAACTTGTTTATAGTGTCCTTTGTTAAATTGTGACCGAGGTTTGTCCAGTGATTCATGCCTCGAGGGTCACATACTTTATCTGAACATCCTTGATTCAAGTTCTCTCGTTGTCCCTGCAGGGCAGTTTGTCGGCCTCGTACAGCCATGAGTGAAAACAGTTATCTTTGGCCTTCAAAACACTTCACAGATCAATTTTTGTTCTTTTGTGATGCATTTTATAATGCTGTGATCAATAACTATTACAATTCAACCAAATACTCATCAGTCCTTTTAATTTTCTATGTGTTTGCTTCTGCTGTGTAGAGTTTGAAAGTTTTCTTGCAGTTTAACACACTGAGAGAAAACTTCTGAATCCTGCTGAGACGTTTTACCCGTTGGGTATATTTACCATATCCGTGTCTTCATAACATGGTTCATTTCTGTTCATAGGTGCCAGATGTTGATACAAAACACATTTTGAACACTGCACCCATTCATAAGTCCTGCAGGAAAGACACAAACTGTAATATTGGATGTCATGGGCTTAGGGGTTTATCTCTGAAAGCGATTACTCAATATCACGGCTGAGACTGGATACAGACCTGGAAAAGGTGGAAACAAATCCAGATGATTTTTCAGGCATGAAAAAAAAAAAAAAAAACTTGCCCTGGGGTCCAAAAGTATTAGATTTCATATAAAATCTTGGATTTATATTTCAGAGTTTTGTATTTTAGGGTTTCACTCTGATATACAGTTAGTAATTTACTGTATGATACACACACACACACACACACATATATATATATTAACATTTTATTAGTGCTCTGAGACATTTAAATTATTTTCTAAAATAATAGTTCATTGTTATCTTTTAAAATTCAAGTGATTTTTTTAGGGATCGTAATCATTATCATTAAAAGTTGCTAAATTTGAACAAGGAATTTAAGCTTTTTTTTTACTAGACTTTTAGGCTCTATTTTTAATGGTTTAGAAAAAAATAATCATATGTATAGGTTTTTATTCGTAGTTATGGTGATAATGTAATTTATAATGAAAAGTTTTGTATTACATGTAAATAAAGACTTCAACATTACCATGCTATATATATATATATATATATATATATATATATATATATATATATATATATATATATATATATATATATATATATATATATATATGTATATATATATGTATATATGTATGTGTGTGTGTATTTAAGGGAATTGTTCTTTTCAGCACTCTTATCTTCTAATATGGGTTTTATACAAGATACAGGAGTGAGATTGAACACATCCATTTAATATCCGTGTTTTTTTGCTTATCACAGCCCAAACCTGCCAGCCAGGCCAGTTTCCCTGTGAGAATGGACGCTGTATCCCGGAGAACTGGCGCTGTGACCGTGATGATGACTGCGGGGATCAGTCGGATGAGTCTTCATCATGTGGTGAGTCTTCCTCACGCAGAGGCTTTGAAGTTCCCCTCTCTGTATTTACATATTTTATCTTTGCTATCACAATTTTTCTGGTCTCTTTCACCATCAAGCCTCCATGTACTTCAATTAAAGGCTTTTTAAATCAATCCATAGTACAGTATTTTATCTTATTATATACTTTGAGCTTGTCCTTATTGGCTAATTGCATTGAAACATGATTCAAAACCACCCTTTATTTCTTCACTACTTGTGTTTCAGTTCTTAAGGGTTTTATCAGAACAAGATCCTGCCTTTTATGTTTATGTAATAATTGTTGAACTGAATGCATAATTCACTTTCCAAATGATTTACAGAGAAATACGTCTTCTGTTCGTGAATGACCACACTTTGTATTTTCTCAAAAGGGAAGAACAAGGTCAGACGTGCTGTTTTGACTTCAGTTTAATCTGATGGCCTGAGGCTTTTAACGAGAATAGACAAGCTATTGAGAGCCCAGACAAAACGATGGAACAGATCTGAAAGTGTTTTCTGTAGAATCCTCACACAAACAAAGAAAAAGGCCTGTTTTGTTTTCATATTTCCTCAGTTGTTGGCTCTTTGATATCTTTTGATGTTTTTGTGCATGTGGAGGTCACACACTCTGTTCCCACCAAACTGCTTTGATTTGTGCAGTGAAGGCCACCTGCTGCTGTCATGATCACATCTGAACTGTGACCCTATTGGATGGTTTTCTGCATTCTGAAGTAAAAATTATCCAATGGGTGAGCAGAGTTATAGGCTTTCTTTGTTGTGTGGCATCCAATCACTTGTTGTAGTACATGCAACATATAGCTGAATAAATAAGCTTTCCATTGATATATGGTTTAGCAGGATCAGACAACATTTAGCCGAGATACATCTATTTGAATATCTGGAATCTGAGGGTGCAAAAAAATCTAAATACTGAGAAAATTGCCTTTAAATTTGTCCAAAAGAATTCTTAGCAATTCATATTACTAATAAAAAATTAATATTTATGATATATTTATGGAAGGAAATTTACAAAATATCTTCATGGAACATGAGCTTTACTTAATATCCTAATTTGTTTTTGTTTTTTTTGGCTTTGCTAAAAAAAAAAAAAAACAAACAGCAACTTTAGTTTTGTGGTCCAGGGTCACATTTTTGTTTGTTGTATGCAATGGCTATTCAGTAGCAATTTGACGATTTCATGTAAATTGAATATTCTAAATGTAAATGAATGATTGTTTTGATCTGCCACATACAGTATTATTTTAGAGAACCTTTCTCCACTAAAAATAACCTTTGTGGAATGGAAAGATTCCATGGATGTTAAAAGTTCTTCATGGAACCATCAATGCCAATAAACTTTTATTTTTAAAAGTGCAGTTTTTATAAGAAACATATTTCTTGGTGTGAAGAACATTTTAATAATGTGAAGAACCAGTTATGAAAATATTGATGGTAAACATTCTTCAAGGAACCATTATTGTGAACAATAAACATAATCAATAATGTATAATCAATAAACATAATCAATAATTTGGTAGAAGAACCATTTTGGTTCTCCAACTAACCTTTCAGTGAACATTTCTTGAACTTTTCATTGTTGGTGTTGTAAAAAGCATTTTAATAACCTAAAGGCCCTTTCAAACTTTAAAGAAAATTTTGTCAAATGGAATTTGTCTATGGATATTGAAGATTCTTCATGGAACCATCAAAGCCTTAATAGCATACATTTGGATGCATTATTTACCAATACTTAACAAAAAAAAAAGGCTGGAACTCTGTATTTGTTGTGCTCAATAGCCAAAAAGTTAAGCATATGAGTGGCATTCTTGGATCTCATCATAAACACAAAGATAAGTCAAGGAACTAATCCTTATATATTGAAAAAAACTAAAAACTAACAATGAATACCTTTGGATGATGTTATGCTGCTTATTACCATGCTTTGAATATCTCAGCACTCCATGGCCTGCGGTAAACCCATTGTGACAGCTCGTGTCATCTGCGACAGCACCGTTCAGCTCGTGTAAATGAGAGATGAGAAATACCAGCAGATCTCCACCTCTCCTCCTCTGAGGGATGAAGTGTGCGTTTGAAGCTTTCTCCTCTGTTAGTCGTCGCATCTTATTACAGTTTAAATTTCCTCGGGTAACGTTCCAGGGATGCTTCGGTTCTCACGCACACACGGGCCGCGTATAGAGTAATTAAAGTTTATGCTTGGCTTCCTTAAATCAAAATCAATCTGGCACAGGAAAGCCGACCGTGCTCCGTCTGAGAAATGTAGAGCGTGCCCTGTTCGCCGTGAAGTCGCAGCATGTGGCGTCGCACGATTGCTCGCTCGCTCCATATCGCGACTCAGTGTCAGTTTGCCGCATACTTCCTGTCAGTAACCAGGGACCGTCTTTTTTTCTTATGCATGCTTAATTTTGAAAGGTGGTGCGACGCCACAAAGACGCCACCGTCAGTTTATTTGGAAAGACGCGTGAGGCAGGTTAGCACTTCTGTCTCTTGAGAGATAGAAACAGACTGAAAATTTTAGCAGAAACAAACTCCTCGTTTGTTGTTCTTGGCGGTGAAAAGTTGTTAGTCAAAGGCGTAATCTAAGCTTTTATTATTCTGTTCACATTTTCTTCCGGCATGGGCCCAACGTTGACTTGTGAAGTTGGAAGCGGGTGTCCTTTGCCAAGTAACGTTACTGCATTGAGATTGTTGTTGTTTTTGTGTCCTCCTTAGATTTCCCAACTTGTGAGCCGCTGACCCAGTTTGGCTGTACTAATGGGAAATGCATCAGTGTGAAATGGCACTGTGATTCCGGTGAGCTAAAGTGAAAGAAAATCTGAATGGACTTTTTTTTATTATTTTTATTTTTATTTTTTATGTATTCTTTTATCAGGATAATAATACTTAGATAATAATAAGGTGATAATAATTAGATGAAACAATTATTGTTTTTATTATTTTTATTTTTTTTGTTACACATTTTATGTTGCCCTTCTTCTGAAAAAAAAAAAGTTAAATATTATTTTAACTATATTACTGGTAAAAGAAAAGAAAATAATCCAATGTTGATCCCATGTTGTGTTTTTCCTGCTTATTTTCACACCCTTTCTTCAATATATCCTTCCTTCTTTCCTTCTTTCCTCGCTTTCTTCCACCCCTTCTTCTTTTAATTTAATATTCCCTCTTTCATTGCTCCTTTCATTTATCTTCATACTCTTCTTCCTTCATTGATATATTTCCTTTCATCTATCCTTCTTACATTCTTTCCTTCTATTGTTCCTTCCATTTTTCCTTCTTTCCTTTCTTCTATGTAAACTTACTTCTTTCCTTCCTTTATTGATTCCTTTTATCCATCCGTCCTTCCATTCTTCTTTTCTTAATGCCTTTCTCCTTTTCAATCTATTATTCTTTCTTTATTTCCTTCATTTATCCATCCATCCATCCCCACTCTCTCTCTCTCTGTCTCTAGAGGATGACTGTGGGGACAGCAGTGATGAGGTGGGCTGCGTTCGCGCCTGTTCGGTGGCTCAGTTTCAGTGCACTAGCGGGAAGTGCATCCCTGAGCACTGGATGTGTGACGGGGACAATGACTGCGGTGACCTCAGCGACGAGAACACCACCTGCTCTAGGACAGGTGCTCATGATCACACAAAACACAAACACACAGAAGCATTGACCTAAAACAGACGTCTACCACCTTCAAAATGTCAACATTGGTAACCACAAAACTTTTTAACTTCTAAGACTCTTTCCCTCCGTCAGCGCTCTCCAACATTAACGACTGCAGCGAGAAAGAGTTCCACTGCCGTGGCGATGGAAACTGCATTCCTGAAATATGGCGCTGCGACGGAGACAAAGACTGCGAGGACGGTAGCGATGAATTCGCCTGTGAGGGAGCCAAGAGAATGTGCGACCCCAAGGCAAAGTTCACCTGCAAGGTCTCAGGTAGAAAGCCACATCTATTACATAATCGCATAATTACATTACATAATCAAGTTTCACACTTTGGAAAATTCTCTATAATGTCATCTCTGGGTAAAGAGGGTCATACAGTATATATGATCATTTATCGATTGATTGTGGCCTGGAGTGGCATGATGAATCAGCACTCATTCAAGTTATATTGCATTACCATTATTCGGCTGAAAATGGGACTGTGATGTGAAAAGATGCTTCCAGATGGCCATTGATTATTGCTTTGCTTCCCTACTGAATTAATCATGTTTAAGATGCATCGTTTTGTTCTGATTGAGGCAGACCAGGAATATTTTATTACCCTTGTGAATCGGACTCAGGTAGAATTTGATTTGTGTTTGTGGGTAAGTGTGTGTGTGTGTCTGTGTGTGAATTGATCTGTGATGCTGAACTTCAAAAGTTAAGGGTTGGAAAGTGGAGCATTTGCCACTTTAAAAAGGCTTGAGGCTGTTTAATGATAGGAACTTTTGAGGAAAAAAAAGACCTATTTCAATCTGTGACGTAATGTACAGTACTAGGGATGTCAGTCATGTCAATATTACATAATATTACGTTTAATTAAACAAATTAATGGCAGCTAAACTGAATATTTGCCCCAATTAAGATAATTAAAAGACATTGCATTGTGTCCGTCTGAAAACATCTTAAACCTGCCTTGACAGGTTACCTAGTCTTAGATGGTCAGACATGTCTATTTAAATAACTAAATTAATAGCTATTAATCAAATTTAAAGGGATATCCGATAGATAAAAAAAAAAAAAAAAAAAAAAAAATACTGTACATTCCTGCTGGAAAAATAAAAATTATATTATTGTACCCAAGAAATCAACTGACAACATCTTAAACCAGCCTAAACTGGTTTCTTGTTCATAGCTGGTCTCTCAGGCCTAAATAATGAACCAAATAAATGGAAATTAATGTAATGTATGTGTATATTTGCTTTAAAAGAATTTCCAAATGAAGCTAAATAAGAGACATTGCATTATTTCACTCAGTAAAAAAGCTGAAAACATCTTAAATCAGCCTTAACTGGTTACCTGGTCATATATGGCCTCTCAGGCATGTTTAATTAACAAAATTAATAAAATAATAATAATAATAATAATTTTAAACAATTATTTTTTTTAATTTATTATTTTACCCAAGAAACCTGCTGAAAACATCCGTCCAGCCTAAACTTGTTTTCTGTTTTAGATGGTCTCTCAAGGCTTGTCTGTTAGCTGGTTTTAGAGAGGTTTTGTGCTCTTATTTTCCTGGATGACCAGCTAGCTGTCTAGCTAAACACCAAATTGACTTAGCTAGAAGATTAGCTAAAAAAGCTATAGACTATAGGCCCCTCAGAAAATATCCTGTGTGAACACCCTCTCATTTCGTGTTGCTTGCTTTCGCTCAGTAACCTGTAGCAACTTGTTAGCATGTTTACATTAGCAATTTAAAGCACGTACCAGTTTCACATTTAAGGTGTCACAGTATGTAATTTATGCTGTGGAACAAAACGTTAATGTCACGAACCTAATTTTATTCTTAAATCTAAAGCCGCGTTTGCAAAGCCATTAGAAATCCCTGAGGGGAGCTGTTAGCGAAAATGCTAATTCACTTGCAGGTTGTAGAGCTACAAACTGAACAGCTAGAAACTATAGAACGACCGTCAAAATGATTTAGTGCCTTGGACCTTTCATAAACATGGAAGAGATTTTGATATGAGCCTTTTTAATAGCATCTAGCCTGAATTCAGGTAGACCTAGCTCAACAAAGTTTCTGGAAAACCCAAAGTAAAGTGAATTAAAATCTGATTAAGCAAAGTCTCAGTGAAGGTCTAATGAACATGAAGACACTATTTGGTCTTGGAAGATACAGAAAAGTAATTTATGTACTCATCGCCCTGTTTCACCTTCTTAAAGAACTTGTCTGGAGAGATAATGAGGGAACCGCTAATGACTTGTCTCACATGCTCAAAAAAATATATCGAAACACCTTAGGTTACTCAGTACACCAGTACAAACAAATGATAATTCTGTATGAAAATGTACAGAGAAAGTCATGTCTCGCATTGAACTGTAGCAGTCTAGTGAGAAAAATGTCTGGATACCATTCAATTTCATAACTTGAAATGAAAATTCTGTCATCATTTACTCACTCTCATGTTGTTCCAAACCTGTATGAGTTGCTATCTTGTGTTGAACATAAAAGAAGTTTACACATACACATATTTTAATGTGTAATAAAATAAGATATTTTGGTAATCAAACAGTTGCTGGTTGCCATTGAGTTCCATAGTAGGAAGAAATAATAAAAATACTATGGAAGTCAATGGCGACCACCAACTGACACCAAATAACAGAATTTTCATTTAGGGTTTTTTTCCCTTTAAACTTCAAAACCGTCTGTTTCTCAAATACTTTTGCTAACAGTAGCTTTTTCAACATTGCTTTTCCCCCCTTAAACTTTTTAGAAATATTTAGATTTTTCAACGTAAAAAAAAATAATAAAGATAAAAACAATGATTATGTACCTCATTATCGGTTATGATACGCCGAACAGCAAAGTCCAAAAAGCACTCTGAACCCATATGTAGCCCTATGGGAAATTATATGCAATATCTTGAATGTGTTTAAAGAAAAAGTGTGCAAAAAGCAGTTAGCTTTGTATAGAAACGCCACAGAGAATTAATATGTAAAAAAAAAAGAAAGAAAAAAAGTCCTTTGAAACGCATTTGTTTTGTTCCGCACTGTAGGGAAATGCATTAGTAAGGACTGGGTGTGCGATGGAGACATCGACTGCGAGGACCAATCGGATGAGGAGGGGTGTGAAGTATCCGTCTGTAGGCCTCCGAAGTTCCCCTGCGGCAATGACACGTCTGTGTGCCTCCCGCCAGAGCGAATCTGTAACGGCTGGAGGGACTGTGCCGACCATTCTGACGAGGGACCATACTGTGGTGAGTCATGGGATGGGGGTTGTTAGTTAAGCTGACCTGCCAATGACACGAATGGTTATATAAGGATTAATGTGACGTACACGCATTCATAAATCAACATCCTCGTCGTAACGGCATTTCTGTCAGATTTTCAGGTTAGGTTAAGGGGTTGACATATGGGTGTCTGTCTGTCTGTCTGTCTTTTTTTTCCCTTTTTATAAATGCCTGTTTCTTCCACATAGTAAATATGTAAACACTTACACTTTTTAAGAAAAATCGAATAATTCATTCATTTATTAATAACTAATAATTTTTTGTTTAAATTAATATGATTTACAAATGGTTACATTTGAAAAATAAAATCACATTATGGGATGTAAACTTACCTGTTTATAAAAGTCCAAATTATGAAATGTAAAATTGCAATTAGGCTTCCATAAATATCTAAATATACTTTAAAAATACAATAAATAAATAAATAAATTTGACTCCAAAACAACAAAAATCATACTAATAAAAAAATTGTAAGATATCAAAATAGTTTTTTTTTTTTTTTTTTTTTTTTATCATGTAGGAACAAAAAAAAAAAAAAAAACTAAATAAACCTTACTTTTGGATTAAATCATTGAAAGAAAGAAAGGGAAATGATACAAGCATTATAATCCATGCATTCTATTGTTATGCAAGATAATAATAGTAATAACTACTACTACTATACTACTACTAATAATAATTATTATTATTATTTTGCTTCTCGTTAATTTATCCTATTCATCTCAATGCTAAGATCATTTTATGGGATAAAAATAATCATATTTACATTACATTTATTTAAACATATGCTATAATGCATTGCAGTATTATAATAATATTTGTATTATGTTGTAGTATTTTGCTTCTCAAGTAAGTTTGTCTCGTTTATCTCAACTAGAAAACGGGACAAAAATACCCAAACTTTTAGTGTTTTTCTCCCAGTTGGGGTTTCGTTTTTATTCAATTTGATTCAGTTTTCTTTCAAAAACTAATTTTTAGATAAATGTTATTCTTTAAAAATACACTTAAATAAATCTAACTCTTAGTTCAGAATGTACATATTTGAGTGCGATAGCATTATACAAATTCCCAAATAATGTCTTTATATCCTGCTTTATTCATTATTTTAATGTGAAATAAATGAATTTGTTCCTCTTTTTTATGTGATACGTGTAGTGTGTTTGTGTGTGTGTTCACACAGTAATTCTGATGATGTGTGTGGCTCTTGGGGTATTTGAGGATTCTAGTGAGTGTGTATTAAGGTTCATTTAGGAAAGCTTTAGAGAGAGATCTCTTCCCTCAGGTGAGATGAGGTAGTGCTGGAATATCAGCTTAGAGCCAATTACATCTATCGGCCCCTCCACACACACACACACACACACACAATTTCCCCCTCCAGACTGATTAATGCTGGAGAGCACACTGAAAACTGGCCTCTGAGGATATGTGAGAGAAGAGAAACAGACTCTGGATGTCTTTTTTTCTGTTAGTAATGACTGAAGAGACTTATGTATATATATGATCCGCCGTCTACTTGTGAATCGCCTTATTCTAGGTACAAAATATGAATCAAATATGAGGAGTGACGCAACAAATTCAATATCTCTCATACTCCCCAGTCATATGACATTTAGTTGAAATATCATCAGATATCGGTTCCGTCTGTCAGAGAGGAGATTTGACTGTGAATTTATTTCCTCCTTTCGAGGCAAAATAATTAGGTTTTTGTTCAGACAGGCAGCAAAAATCCAGCTCAATTCCGTTTAATTGTTTGTAGCACAACCCACATGGAATCTGATTTTGACAAACCTCATCCAAACCGAATCGATATGTGGTTTGAAATCAGATTACGATCCGATGTGTTTCAGATCAGACCAGGGTTTGTTTTCGCCGTTCGGGACGTGACTGCAGTGACGTGCGCTAAAGCTAGGATGTTATACAGTCACACAAGCATTTTCAGCTGAATTCCCTCTTTTATACACACGTGCCGTTCTCTTTGTAATGAATAGTGAATGAGCAAAGGAGCTAGCCATTTTGAACCCAGCATGTGCCAAATGTCCTCTTTTTACAATGGCAGCTTCTTTTGTATGTCTCTTACCTTAAGTCATCACAATGGCGACCATGCCAGATGCCAGATTTCGAGTACACTATTTACAAAAATGGAGAATATTTGAACTTTTAATGGTTATTTTTTCCTTTTCCCCCAATATATTTAACATCACATTTCAGTAAAATGCCTCTATTAATAAAAGGGCCAATCAAACCCCCATTAACTTTAAGCACACTCTCAATGTGCGGCTGAAATATCTTGAACATGGCAATGAAAGTTGGGCTGAACCCAAATCCTGCTAGCCACTGGCAGAGATGAATGCACTCGCCCTGGTCACGATAAACACAAAACCGTCGAAACCCAGTGGTCTAGAAACATTCCACAACATTTCTGAGTTAGATAAATATTGTTTAAAACAGACCTGGCCTGCACAATTATGGGACTAATCTTGATGAATGGGGCTCCAGATCACGTACCCAGCTCTGTAGAGTGAATCTTGTAGAGAAATAGGTCATCATTTATTTATTTTTTGTTCTTTGTTAGTATGAAACTCAAACGCTCCAAACAGATTGTCATTGCTTAGCTGGTTCTTCACTTTATATATCTATATAACTATCAACAGCTCTTTCCTGATCTCACTGGGCCCTGCAAGGTTTTGCCCCGCGGCTGCTTTTCTCAGTGCTACAGAAGAGTTGCGAATTGACCTGCTGGCCTTTGGCCTGAAGCGCTCTTGGCTTTTGGGATCCAAACATCTTCTGTCTTCTCGGTGCTATGGATTGTGAATTACAGTTTGTATTTAATGCAACCTTATGAGATCTGACACACAGCTGGATGCTCACCGAATCTGTCCAGTGTTGGGGAAAGTTACTTTTAAAAGTAATGCATTAATATATTTTAATTCTGATTTCTCTCAAAATGAGGACAGGAGAGCTGCCAGTTAATAAATGGGAAAACAAAGTAACTCCGATATATTATGTCTATCTATCTATCTAAAAGGTAAAATCATACCTTTAGACAGTCAAGGAGGTTTTGTTGTTGTAGTTTTGTTTTTTGGTGAATATTTTCTCTACTGTGTATTAGTGGCTTCACTCAGACCTCACAACCTCAGACCTTTCCCTCATCAATGATCCATGTCTGTTTCCCACCTCTCTTCTGCGTGTGCTTTGTTGTTTTCAATTTGAGTGTCGAGCACATTTTTATTCACTCCACAACTCCACCAACATGACTGCCTTGAGGTTTATGGATACATTATCCTCTGTCAGTGCTAGACACTTCAGTTAAACCTTGAAACCCCTTGCTGTTCAAGGTGGTGTTACCTTGAATCCCTCAGTGGTCTCTTCATTTTTGGGGGGAAATCAAACCAATGTATTCCTTATAGTTGTTGCATAATTAGTTGGGATTGATATTTTAACAGAAAATGTTTTAATGGTCACCTTTCTGTGTCTCAGTAGTTATTCAGAACTTGATGTTTAATGTTCTTTGGAGCTTGTTTTCCATTCAAGTGCAGTCATATTGTACTCAGAGGATTAACAAAGCCATTTGCAGCAAGTGCATGCTTTATCATCACTGTTAGAATATTGTGCTTATTACCCAAGTGGCTAGCTGCTATATTCTACTAGTTGACAACTTTAGCTAATACTTAACCACGTTAATCCATTAAGCATCTTACCATGGGACCACTTCAATGGCGTACCGTCACATTATATCGTCCAAACCAGTCTTTAGCCATAAATCATTGTAAAGTGATGATAAGGGTGTAAGAGGCTTGTTTTAGTGCCTCTGAGCTTTTGCCAGTAGAAAAACTAAGAAGAACAGATATAATGGAAAAGCAGTCCTGTAGTACACTGGGAAGAAGAAGTTTTTCTACCTTATAGTAATATGTGCCCTTAAGGTACAACTATGAACTTTCAGAAGCAAATAAGGTACAAAGATGTATTTTTAAAGGTATTTCCCCAGTGAAAATCTGGTGTGCCTCTAATATTAAAACCTTGGAGTAAAAGTATGTACCCTTAAGGTAGAAATATGCAGTGTTTAAGGTAAAATAAGGTACAGATATTTCCCTATAAGGGTACTGCCATAGTGACAAGCTGTTGTACTCCTGTAGAGTGCATACTAGTAAGGCCTCCGTTCATCTTTAGAACAGAAACTAAGATATTTTTGATGAAATCCAAAAGCTTTCTGATGCTCCATAGACAGCAACTCAGCTGCCTCGTTCAAAGCCCAAAGGTAATATAAGGACATTTGTGTCAGCAGCACCACAAGCATACACCTCTCATCAAGAAAAAGGAAAGTAAATGACATATGGCCAAGTATGGTGTCCCATACTTGGAATAAGCGCACTGCATTTAACCCATCCAAGTGCACAAGTCAAGCCAAGTCATCTTTACTTATATAGCACTTTTAACAAGACATAATGAATCTTTTAGGGTTAAATATGGTGTTCCTGCTGCCCTGATGGCAAGCTGTTGAGCCCCAAAAGATGCATATTAATACACTGGAGTATTAATAAATACCTTTAAGGTAGCACTATGAATTGTTTCAAAGAAAATCAGATACAAAGATATCTCTTTAAAGGTACTTTTACAGTGATAAACTGTTGTTTCCCTAAAGGTATAACTTTTGAGCTTTTGTCTGAGAGTGCAAACAGGCCTGCATTCTCTTAGGCCTGCATTTGTGCGAAACTGTGGAGCGAAATAAGATCTCATCGAGTCAGTCCGCTTGCTTCAAATTGCTCTAGCTGACCGAGAAGTGTATAGCCTGGAGGACCAAACGGGAAGCACCAGATTTGTTCTTGTTTGTTCTTTTTCTGCGATTTCCTTCACCCCTCAAAGCATTTACGGCTCCCTGCTGTTTCGGCCGCATGTCTTTTGAGGAATTCCATCAGTTCTTGCCTCCTCAGTGTCCGGACCCTGCTATTTTCTTCTGAAGTGAAAGTTTGTTCCATTCCTTCTGACAGTAACCCACTTCGCCTGCTTTTTCTCTCCATCTCAGATGAGTGTTCGGTGAGGAAGGGCGGCTGCAGTCATGAGTGCTCTGTAGCGCCGGGTAAAGGGGTTGTGTGTTCCTGTCCGACGGGGTTCCAGCTGGGTTCGGACAGCAGGACATGCGAGGTCCTGGATTACTGTAGCAAGCACTTACGCTGCAGCCAAGTGTGTGAACAGCACAAGAATACTGTGAAATGCTCCTGCTATCCAGGCTGGAGTCTAGGACCTGATGGAGACAGCTGTTACAGTACAGGTAAACAGTGGCTTGTTGATTCTTGGTTGACCTTTGGTTAACGATCTGAATTTTTCACTCGAAAATTGAAGGTTCAATCCCAAATAGGGTTAAAACCAGATTAGAGTCCAAACTGCAAGGCAATTAACCTCAGGGGAACCAAATGACCCTGAATTTCTATGCTGTAAATAACACTGATAAATGGCTGCAAGATGACAAGGAAGTTATTTTAGAGCACTTTCAGAGAGAGGATTGTGCAGTCAGTTTCAAGGTGTAAAATATGTTAATGCAGGTGTAATATGTTAATTCATTTCAGCGGCTTGACCTTACAGAGAGTAAGTTGGGACATATCAGAGAGTTCAGACTCCAGCGCACTTGATGGGAGTGGAGAGGAAGATGTGCAAAGAGCACTAAGTAACGTGTTTTAATAAAAAGAAAAACATGCTTTTACTGAAACACACAGCTCAGTTTTCAGAGCTGTCAAAATGCTTTTTTTTTTTTTTTTTTTCTGAAACGGTCAGCTATAATTCATATTGCAGTCCACAAATGGTTTTTTCTCCATTCTCAGACTTGTAGAGATGCCAGCCACATTGTACCACATAACATTTTTGGTTTATTCATAGCTTGGAATGGGCTAACAATTAATTCTATAATTATTATTATTATTATTAAGTGGTATTTTAATGCTTTTATTAATAATTTTCAGATTTCCCGCCTTTTTAAAATGTTACTTTATCAATTCAAAATTTAATCTATTTAATTTGCTTAATTTTACTCAAAGCAATATAATTTAATTTGTATTGTACTAAATCTATCTATATTTAGCTTTTACATTTGGTGATTTAGCATACAAATGAAAAAAAAAAAAAATCTAATTTAATTTAATTTAATTGCAATTTTTTTTGTAAAACCAAACCCAAAAATACACACACAAATTATTTTTTTATTGTGATTTGATTGGACCAACTTGTCATCATTAAACTTCCTTTAGCATTTGCATTAAGAGTCCTGCTGCATGCATTCTTGTTCTCTTTATCTATTGGTTTCTGTCTTTTTGCAGATCCTTTTGAGGCGTTCATCATTTTTTCCATCAGACACGAAATTCGCCGAATCAACCTGCATAGAGGCGACTACAGCCTGTTAGTCCCCGGGCTCAGGAACACCATTGCTTTGGATTTCCATTTCAGCCAGAGTCTGCTGTATTGGACCGATGTTGTAGAGGACAAAATTTACCGTGGGAAGCTGTCAGAGGGCGGTGGTATGATTAAATGTTTTTTACATAGTTTATGACAATATTAATAATTATGACCTTATTGTATCATACAGGCTATAATATGATTCAGTGGTAGTTTACCTATCCATCCATTTATACATAGATTATAAATAGATAAAGATGTAGACATAGATATATAGATGCAGATAATAGATATAGATATATATTTAGATTTTAAGTAACTTAAAATAAATTTTTACAATTCTGAAATGAATTAGTTTATTTTATATATTATGATCTTATTTTGTATTTATTTTTCATTAATAATTACTAATTAAGGGGTGGGTAATGTCCCTTTATTTTAATAAAATAGTTTTAAAAAATCAAATTAATTGGCACATACATGTTATGTAAATGTTGCATTACATTCATATCAACGATCAAAGTGCAGATATTGCTATTTTCTAAATTATTAGCTGGGAAACGTTTTGTTCCATGTCTCATGAATCATGATTCTTATTGTTCAGCATATTCTGAAGGTTTTATTTTAGCTCTGTTTTACACTTTAAAAGCAAAGTCAGTCTACCAACTGTTAATAACTCAGCTTTGAAATGTGTGAGAAGAAATCTGCACTCAGATCACTTTGGAACAGATGCATAGATATTGAGAAAGACTGAGAGAAAAAACGTACTGTAGGAACCACTTTTTCTTGAGGGCTAGGCAAATGTCTCTTTTCACACACTTCATAGCATACCAAATTACACTCGCCAAATTCAAGTAATCTTGAGCTTGACTGACCAACTAACAACCTCTAAACTATTTATTTCCATTAGAATAACCTAGTTTGTTGTCCCGGCAGGTGTATCATCAATCGAGGTTGTTGTCCAGCATGGCCTAGCTACTCCAGAAGGCCTTGCTGTTGATTGGATAGCGGGAAATCTCTACTGGATCGACAGCAACCTGGACCAAATTGAAGTGGCCAAACTGAATGGCGAATTACGAACCACCCTCATCGCGGGGGGTATGGAACACCCTCGGGCCATCGCCGTGGACCCCGGCCAGGGGTGCGTTCTTCTCTCCAGTTGAAGAAAATAACAGCAAAGCACCCGTTTTCCAATTACTTCATAGCTTTAATGAACAACTTCAGTGATTGATAGCTCCATTTGGTGGTTTGGGAATCGTAATGAAACCCATCTAATCACCCATAAAGCAGTTTTTAAATGATTTCCAGAAGGGATATTACTATGAAATTGGGCCATTACCCATTCTTACCTGTTTTGTAGTAGCGCTAATGCCTTTAATGAGGATGTGGTTTGCAAGTAACCCTCGTTTGAAAGTCGTTTAAGGAGGATTTTTATATCGGGTTTTGTCATCAACAGTGCCTTGTTCTGGACCGACTGGGATGCCACGTTTCCTCGCATCGAAGGCGCTTCCATGAGCGGGAAACGGCGACATGTGGTTTTCAAGGACATGGACTCTGGTGCTTGGCCCAATGGATTGACTTTGGACCACATGGAGAGCAGGATAGTATGGACGGACGCCCGGTAAGAAGCACGCAAGCACTCTTCTGTTGGGTTTTTGACGTTTTTCACAAGACAAGACTGTTAGGGAATGTTTTGAATGGAAACTAGAGGGAGTAATTGGGAATAAGCTCAGTCAGTGGTAACAAATTCCAGTGCTCATTTATTTTTTTTATGATTGATGTGTTTTTTTTTTTTTTTTTTTTTTTTTTGTACCAGTTCAATTTCGAGATCTAGCTCTGCTGGCGACTAAATGACAGGCCTACAGAGATATGCTATTACTATTGATTATAATTTTGCTCATCAAGTATTTTTTTATTTTATTTTACAAAGCAGAAGTGTAGCAATACTGCTGTCTTGACACATTCATAAACTCTCATCTTGCATTTCTCACAGAGCTAGTTCAATTCCTCTTGTGCCCGGTGGCTCCAAATGTGGCCAAATTAATATTCAGATAATGAGATTCTTGGACTTAATGAAGAATCTGATCAATTCTCGGCTTTCGATTGCCTCATTTTTGTCTCTGCTATATTCAGATCACACAATCTCTCTTTCTCTCTTGGTCTGTGAACAGAATTTCTTTCTTCAGTCTCTTTTTCTCTGAACAGTATCTTGGCATTAAAACATCAGTAAACACTTAACTACTTCTCATAGACTGTTTTGGCTCTTTTAGACTGAATACTCTCATTTATTTTACATGTATTTTATTTTACACTGTCTTTGTAAAAAAAAAAAGAAAAAAGAAAAAGATTTGAAAAAAGATTTGAAGTCAACAACTGAGCTG
>NC_068417.1:23484363-23541863 GCF_023724105.1 Carassius gibelio | reverse complement strand
TACATGTATATATATATATATGTATACATACATGTATATATATATATGTATACATATATGTATATATATATATATATATATATATATATATATATATATATATATATATATATATATATATATATATATATATATATGTATATATATAGAAAATTAGATTTTTACAAGGATTTCGGAAGGACTTAAGGATTAACAGCACTCCCAAGTTGATATTAAATTATGTTGTGGGATAATTAAATATATTCTAAATAAACTACAATAAAATTATATACATTTATTCTGTCCTCACATTCTTTCTCGTAACTCTTACCTCTCAGTCACACACCTAACTAAAAGGCTCATTATGCAGGCCTTTGTCTTCTCAGGTGTAAATCACAAATCCCAACGCCTACTCGAATATGACTTTTACCAACAAAAAGTGTCGTAGAAAATTTTAATCAATAAAATTTTCTGTAAGTGAGTAAACAAGATGATTTTCACATAATTTAGAAAGAAAAATTCTAGGCTACCAGCTCCAGGTTCTCAAAAGTCCCGGGAACCAATATTCTGTATGTGTTTTATTGCCTTATTCAAGTGATTTAACATTTTTAGTTTTTCCACTAACCACGCATAACATTTCTTTTTTCTCAAAAACACAATCATGTACATACATGCTGCGCACATATTATTATAGCCCAGTATTTGCTGATTATATTGAGATTAGACCTTAGCCATTTAGATGTTTATAAGAAACAGAAAAAAAGCACCAATGTCAGGGCATGACAAAACTTCTCCAGGCCCCAAAAATACCCTTAGACCTCAGAGTATTCTCCAAAGAAATGCAGAAGTTATTAAATGATACAGTAAAAAAAAAAAAAAAAAAAAAAAGATTTTTAAAAATAAATAATTTTGTTATGATTTGTTTGTTTGTTTAGCATTTTCTGAAAAGCTTTTACTTGCTAATGTGTTCTGATTGTTTTTTCATGGGCTGTTATAAGATTGCTTGGGTGTTTTGGTATGGTTGCTTACTGGCCCAAGTCAAAAGAGCCATCCCTAATGACCTCTGAGTAATTTCTTGCGGTGTGTATCAGTTCAGTGTATGCTGAACATGCGTTTGAAATCTGTCCCTCCTTCTGTAACCCTCTTTTAATTGATCTAATAGAATTTGTTCACCGTTTGGGCAATAAAGTACAAAAGAAGAGCCAAAAACATCCCATAAATAAAACACAATCGAATCAGCCCGTGATGGCTGTCCAGCATCTTTTCCCTTGGGTGTACATCTGCCAGATGCAGAAGAATCGGCCTTCTGTCAACACATTGAGCTTGGCATCATCCACCAAAGCTAAATTACACCCTTAATGGCGCTAAGAGGCTCTTTGTTAACTCATGACTCCAGATAAACACTTATAATGGGCTGGCAGAAACATTCAGGGAGCGTTCCAGATAGTGATTGGCAGCTAAAAACCTACGGTTTGGATGCAGTGATATGCCGCACAGATGTTTGAAAGGATTTTTTCAAGATCGTGGGTCTGTTATGTTCTGATCAAATTTGATTTTAGAAGTACAACCTTCAACTATATACAGTCCTTGAAAATGATGATGAAAGTTGATGAAAGTGAATCTGAAGTAAATAATTTTTAGAATTATATATTTAGACTCGCTTTGAACCAGGTTGTTTTGAAATTTACCTCACAGGCTACTTTAAAAATGGGTGTTTGTAAGCCAAAAGTGTGCTCCTGATCTTTTAGATTTAAACATTTATGATCGTTTTTCTTTTGAAATTGTGAACTTTCTTTTGTTTTCTGCTCTTGGCTGTGCTTGTCCTGTGGCTTGACTTTACATTGTTTTGTGATTTTGTTTATAGCACTGATAATCATTGCTTTTATCTTTTGCTCATTTCTTTTGTTTCACCCCACTAGGCTTTTATCTTTATTTGTTGTGATAAATGCTTATCTTATGACATTTGAATCACCTTTGAGCTGCCTTTTATGTCTGATTGTTGATTTGTTGCTTTGTTGCTTTACAAATAAAGTTATTATTAAATAACTAAATTGTTTTTGTTCTTTTCAAACATTTTGATCTGACACCATTTATTTTATTTTATTTTATTTTATTTTATTTTATTTTATTTTGTTATATTTTATTATATTTTATTTTATTCTGTCCTTGTGTCTGTCCTGTAGGCTAACATTTGATCTATTCTGTTTTGAAATATTGTTTATATAGTGTGCACTGGTCAATTGCGCTTTATTTATTTATTTAGCTGTTGTTTTGTTTCAGCTGTTGTTATACTTATCTTTCATTTGTTTTGTTAAAATGTTTTCATATTATGCCCTTCATTTGAACCATTTTGCTGTATAAATAATGTTAGTAAGTGCTGTCAAACGATTAATCGTGATTTATCACATCCAAAATGTACTGAATATATTTATCTTGTATATATAAATAAACTCACAAGCACCCAAAACAAAAACTTTAGTATTTATGTGATTTAATTGCAATCAATCATTTGAAAACACCAATTTATGTATATATACAGTGCCTCCCATAAGTATTGGAACAGTAAAGACAAAATAGCTTTCTCTGCTGTGGACTCAAGACATTTGCAAATATGATAAAAAAAAATGAATATGCGACAAAACTACAGAAGGTAACATTTTATTATTAGGTCTTTCGACACATAAATGTTTTACCAAATAAAAAGGACAGCACTTTTAGAGTTCATCACCATGTGAGCATAAGTATTGGAACAGTTGAATTTAAGGCAGATTAAAAGCTAATATTTAGTTGCAGATCCCTTGCATGCAATCAGAGCGAGTCTGCAACCCATAGACATCACCAGACTATTGGTCTTATGCTTTGAAATGCTTTTCTCCAGCCTTTCCTGCAGCCAATTCCAACTGTTGCTTGTTTTGGGGAGTTCCTGTCTTTAGTCTCTTCTTCAGCAGTTCAGCATTTGCAGTTCCCTTTTTTCTTCACACTTTTGCTGTCCAATCACTTAGATAAAGGTGCATTTTTGTCTCATCGATCCATCAACTCAGTTCCAAAACACTACTGGCTCACATTTGTGAAGAATCTTGCCTTTCTATTTTTGGTGCTGATCAGAGGTTTGCATCTGGCTGTGTAGCTTCTGTAATTCTGTGTCAAATTCTCCTGCGGACTGTAGATTGACAGATCATCAACCCAGTTTTCTGGAGGTTGTTGCTGATTTTACAGATACTGTATGTATTTTAGGGTTCATTTTCACAGCTTTTATGATTTGCTGTCATCAACTATTGTTGTTTTTCTCAGCCAATCAGGTCGTCGTTGGTTGCTGATGTCGCCGGTAGTTTCCAAACTCTTGATTTCTCCATGCCCTTTGTTTTTCTTATCGTTCTAATTGACTTCCTCTTTTCTTTTAGCATCCAAATTGCTTGCTTTTCTTTTAGAGTCGGCTTGCTCGTCTTTATCCTGGTTTGTGTGCGTCATCATCGAATGCAAGACTTAGAATGCAGAAGCAATGGATACAACTGATAAGACTCATTCCCTGTTTTTAATATCTGAAGAATTAATGCAACAGGACACAGCTGAACACTTAGAAAGAGAAATTTATTTTTATTTTTATTTTTTTAAAGGTTTTGAAACGGAGTGATATGGAAATTAAGGTTTGTTATAATTATAATTTTATATATATATATATATATATATATATATATATATATATATATATATATATATATATATATATATATATATATATATGAATAACATAAAAAACGTAACTGTACATTCAAATATTTCTCAGCTAGGTAAACTTTTTTATTTATCAAAATTGTTCCAAGCAATAATTTAGGTTAATAGGCACTATTCTGAAATGAAATAACTTTTGTAAAATCAATGGGCTTTAGCCTGAACCATTACTAGTAATTTTTTTTACCTTTTTCTGTGTCTGCGCTCGGCTGTTTTTATCCTGTGGCTTAGCACCTGCTTTCCTCTGTTTTGGGATTTTGTTTATAGCTCTGGATGTCTGCTCCATGTCCGTTTCCATTACCCATCTGCGTCTGAAGCGTCTGGCTCACATTGCTATCGGTTTTCACGTGTCAGAATAGCTTAGAGAGAGTGACACAGAGTTTACTGTATTCATTAAGCCCCAAACAACTGTTTTTTTATGGACTCATTATGCATTTTTTAGTTAGGTGTGTGTTTTACGGTCTCATTTAGAGTTGCGGAGTAACAACCTTGCTCTGAGCAAGAACAACCCAGGGAATGTTGGGCCTAATTACTCAGCACGCCGTCCACATCTTCCACTTGTTAGGCCGTACTTTGTGTTTTCAGGAGACTACGTGCATGGATCCAAGACGCATCGCATAATAACTAGCAGAAGAAATTATTAAAGGACTTGAAGATATTAAGAAATTAAATTGAAAAATTTTAACTTTGACCTGTGGAAATGATAATCAAAGACATCGCTGTCTAATAAGTCGCAGTGGTGATAAATCAGGAGAATGAAATATTGTGACGTATGGAGAATGTGTGCTCAGATATTCTTTTATTAATGATTTCTCTTCTCTTGTCTTCTTCAGCTCCTAACCCGTGTGCTGGTAACAAAGGAAGAGGCCCGTGTTCTCACCTCTGCCTCATAAATTATAATGGCTCTGCATCTTGCTTCTGTCCACATCTCATGAAACTGTCGGCCAACAACCGAAGCTGCCAAGGTGAGCTCAGGCTGTCTGCTGGACTGTAGATTTCACTTTTTACGAGACGTGTATACAGTTTTATGCAAAAGTTTGGGAACCCCTTGCAGAATCTGAAAATGTGAATAATTTTAGCAAAATAAGAGACATCATACAAAATGCAAGTTATTTTTTATTTAGTACTGTCCTGAGAAATACATTTTACATAAAAGATGTTTACATATATTCCACAAGACAAAACAATAGCTGAATTTTTTTTTGATGGTGGTTCATGAGTTTCTTGTTTGTTCTGAACAGTTAAACTGAGCTCTGTTCTTCAGAAAAATCCTCCATGTCCTGCAGATTCTTCAGTTTTCCAGAATCTTTTGCATATTTGAACCCTTCCCAGCAGACTGTATGATTTTGAGATCCGTCATTTGACACTGAGGACCACTGAGGGACTCAAGCACAACTATTAAAAAAGGTTCAAACATTCACTGATGCTCCAGAAGGAAACACAGTGCAAGGAAAATCCGGGGGGTGAAAACTTTTGAGAGTTTTTTCTGAAGAACAGAGCTCAGTTTAACTGTTCAGAACAAACAAGAAACTCATGAACAACCATCACAAAAAACACAAAACACATTTCCACAGATTCTGCAAGGGGTACCCAAAATTTCACATGAAACTGTACATATATATATATATATATATATATAAAATGTACATTGATGCTTGATTGTTTCCTCATAAAAATTAGTGATCCACAATTGAATGGAGCTGATATAAAGCAGAATGTCTAATATTGGAATAATTATAGCGTGTATCAGGAGACTTTCGCGACCTACCTAAACTCATTACAGACTGAAATGGAGATCTCTCTTTTCCGGCCGCCCCAGAGATCTCTCTGGAGGTCAAGAAAGGAGAATTTACAGTATGAGTCCTTTGAGCTTTATGTCTTTATAGCGCTGCCTTTGTAAGGACACTGAATTCCCCTTATTATATTTGTCCCGCTAACTGATTTAGGTCATATTTTTCATTCGCAGAGATACTAGAGACAGAGAAATAGAATTCAATTGAGAATGAATTTGAGTTGATTATATATTTATGTATCTGTGAACAGGTGTCAGGAAGTTTCTGTTATATGCTCGGAGATCTGAGATTCGAGGAGTGGACATCGACAAGCCGTACCTCAACGTCATCATGGCCCTCACCGTACCCGATATCGATGATGTCTCGGCGATGGATTACGATGCTGTAGATGAGAGGATTTACTGGGCCGATGTTAAGACCCGAACGATAAAACGGGCTTTCATTAACGGAACCAAACTCGAAACCCTCCTGTCTGGAGGTATGTTATGTTCCACTTTGACAGTTAACTGTACTGTAACTGTACACACACACACACACAACACTTTGTTTTATGTGATGAAAAGATGCTGATTATGTGTTGATAACATCTGTATTTCCAGACTTATCTAATGTCCGTGGCCTGGCTATTGACTGGCTGTCGAGAAACATGTACTGGATGAGCTCAGACAACGACGAGACCCACATTAACGTCGCCCATCTTGACGGATCTCTCAAAACCACCGTCGTTCACGGCATGGACAAACCCAAGTGTCTCGTCCTGCATCCATCTAAAGGGTAACAGCAAAAACCACACTAACAATTAGCCGTATCCATATTGGAGAAGTTACGGTCTTTGTGTCGCGAAAGATCGCTATCCTATTTATTAGTAAGTAATTGCACACTTCCGTCGAATTGTCACCTTTTGTTACTGTCAAAGCTGCGTCTGAGAAACATCAGTTACAGAGCTAATTACTGAACAGGTCTCTGTTTGTATGCAGCGTGCACAATTAACTAAAGTTATTAGAGTCATTTTATAAGAGTTGATTAAGACTGACAAATCGTTGTAGCCGTGAATACTCTTTAATGATGTCAAACCAATCTGAAGTGTGAATTTATCTTACCCTAGTTGGGCTGGTCAATGACAGCTTTTTAATTAGCATACATTATAATTCCAAGCATGCAAGCTAATTAATGCTATGTAATCGCAATTGTTTACATGAGATTTGAAACGCGATTCTGTAATCCATTGATGAATCTTGATCACAGTACAGTGCGCTTGTTGTTGCCAATATCTCTCGTGACCTTTGCCCCTCATGTAGTTTTTTTTTTTCTCTCTCCAGCTGTCTTCTCATTTTAGCTTCCAACCTCATCGACATTTCTGAAAGTCATTTGTCACATAGGTTCATGAGGGCCATCAAGATGTATGAAGGGGATAGAGACAGCTTTATTTGATTGTTTTGTGCTCTGTTGTGATTGGGAAGATAAAGTTCTTTGCTACCTTCCCGACCTTCACGCGGGTCGTGATCCTTACACAGAAGAGTCCCATCCTTCATCTCCAAGACTCATCCATCTTTCTGAATGATTCTTGTTTTTGTTGTGGTCCACAGGAAGATGTTCTGGATGGATGGAGGCACTATAAATATGGCCAACATGGATGGCAGCAACATCAAGATTTTGCACCAGAACCAGAAGGAGCCTGTTGGTAAATTGATGTTCCAAAACCTGCAGTAGTGAGATGTGTACTTACTGTTTTAAGGCAAAATGGTTATGGATTCTTTCTGTGATACTTTCTTTTGGTCCAAATCTAAGGCATATGTCATCTGTGGAGAAGGCAGTAGTTGGATGAATTACGATAGAGTAAAAATATATTAATCCAAAATGGTGTTAGTTTGGTATTATTGAAAGTTTTATTTATATTGTTTTAGGTAAATTATATATATTTTTCTCTTCTACATGAATCTGGAAATGAAATATTATTTTAATTTATTTCAAGTAAATTGCATTTGCTTCGCCTTTGTCTGTTTTGCCTGTTTTGTCTCGACTGCTTTCATCTGTTTTGCTTTGCTTTAGTCTGTTTGCATAGCTTTTTTGTTTTGCTTTGTTTTTCTTTGCTTTGCTTTTGCTTTTCTGTTTTTTTTTTCTGAAGCAAAGAAATGCAAGCCAAACAGAACAAAAGCAAAGCAAAAGCAATATTTTGCTTTGCTTTTGTTCTGTTTTGCTTGCATTTCTTTGCTTCATTTTTCTCTTGCTATAGTCTGTTTTGTGCGGCTCTTGCATTGCTTTTATATTTTAGTTTGTTTTTACTTTGCTCGTGTCTGTTTTGGATTGCTTCTCGTTGTTTTGTGTGCTTATCTTTGCTGCATTTTGCTATAGTCTTTTTTATTTACTTTTGTATTTGTTTTGCTATTCTTTACTTTGATTTGCATTGCTTTCATCTGTGTTGCTTTGCTTTTCTTTGTTTTGCTTTTGTTTCGGTTTAGTCTGTTTTGCATTGCTTTTGTTTCGCTTTGCATTTATGTGCTTCATTTTGCTTTTCTTTTTTTGTAGTCATCTGTTTTGCTTTGCTTTTGATTTAGTCTATTTTGTGTTGATTTTGTTTGTTTTGTTTTGCTTTCATTGGTTTTGCTTTTGCTTTGGTTAAGTCTGTTTTGTGTTTCTTTTGATTTTCTTTTGTTTCACTTTATGCTTCGCTTGGCTTTTTGTTTTTCTTTGATTTGCCTTTGTCTGTTTTGCATTTTCCTTTTTTAATTAAATTATTTAGTGCTCTTATTTATTTTTAATTTTTAAAATTAATTTTGCAAACCGCATTATGTAAGATGTTAGCAACACTGTTTTCTTTGCTTTAATGTTTGTTTCACTTTTGTGCTTTTACTTTTGAGAAATTAGAAATTTTAGAAGAAATTAGACATTATCTTATTTAACATTTGCAGGATCACATGGCCTCATGTACATGTATTTACTATCACTGTATGTGAGAATAAGGGCACCATTTACTCATTCCTCCTCTTCCTCTAGGCCATGTCTGTTGAAATCATAATATCAATAGTAATTTGGTCTGAGTTGTAGCCCTAGGTATTGCTTGAGCACTCTAAGATGTTCGTGGTTCTCCCCTCAACTCTTAATTAAAGCAAAATCTCCCTGACATGCAGTACGTGTGATTACGGCCTGAGACAAATCTTAGATAACGCGGTTATCATTATGATGTGAACAAGGGATTATTGCAGATGAAGGAAATAAAAAGAGAGATCAACCTTTCGCACTCTATTTGAACACTATTTATGCTGTGCAGCAAATAAACATGCTTTGCTGTAGGGGAAATTGCAGATTTCAAATAACCAGACAGGTTTTGTTAGTGCCGATGTGTGTTGATATTCATAATATGAAACAGTGTTCGGTTCTTTGTTATTTAAATTGGCTATGTTGTACAGAAACATGAACATCTCTTGTCACAAGATAAGGTCAAATAATGAAGTTTGGGATAAATCTGTTTACTCTTGAGCATCTAGTCAAAGGTATATTTCACCAAATAAATAAATACATAAATTGCTGTAATTTTCTCTCCCTCATGTCTCCCAAACACAAACTGCTTTCCAAACCCAAACGTATCTTATACTCACCAATGCTGTATTCATTTGTTAAAATAACACAATAAAACAGTAACATTTAGAAATGTTATAACAATTTAAA
The DNA here is from genome assembly GCF_023724105.1 of Carassius gibelio. Lineage (NCBI taxonomy): Eukaryota > Metazoa > Chordata > Actinopteri > Cypriniformes > Cyprinidae > Carassius > Carassius gibelio. The sequence continues at coordinate 23,532,696 of NC_068417.1, read as the reverse complement.
ATAACTGTTTACTACTGTAAACTATTATAATGTAGTATTTATTCCGTGATGCAAAGCTGAATTTTTATCAACTTTACTTCAGTCTTCAGTGTCACATGATCATTATTATATATAAAATGATATATGTTTATGTATTTTTTTTAAGAGCCATTGCTTTACATGTTTTCATATTTTCTTTGTGCTTTCCAGGGCTGTCAATCGACTATTCGGCCAACAAGCTATACTGGATAAGTTCTGGAAACGGAACCATTAATAGATGTAACCTGGATGGGAGTGGTCTGGATGTGATTGACAGCTTGAAAAAAGAGCTCCGGAAAGCCACGGCATTAGCAGTGATGGGTGAGTAAAGGCTGTTTTCATCAGCATTTGATTTAGTAAGGTTAATTATAACCAAGCAAATAATGGAGCTATTTAATTAGTAAGAAGATAGACAGTATAAATGGTTTGTGAACAGCGGCGTGTGAATGAAAAGGAACAGTTTTTATGCTGAATGTGGGCATGTGGGTTTTTGTTAAGGCTTAATTGTGGAGCTGTTTTAGTACACTGCAATTACAAATCAATTGAGAGCGATTGTTGTTTTCAAAGGGCTGTTCATGTTCTGAGATGTGTTTTTTCTTGAACTTTGATGACTCACGACTTTTGATGTCACAGCTGTGTTTGCTGATTGTAGCAGCTCTGTGGGGTTTTTGAGACTCGGCCAAAGACAGATATGAATTTGCGCTGTCATTTTACATGTGGCTTCTGACTCATGGTTGATTTTCCGTGCAAATCTTATTTATTTTTTGTTACATTTTTTTTGTGACGCTCACATTTATTCATTTAGCAGGTGCTTTTATGTAAAGCGAATGAGGAAATCCGAGTGATTTGTCAATACGAAGGAAACCGTATCAACAATAAAGACAGCATACAATTTTTAATTGCTTGTGATGTTTTTTCTGGATAAAAGTATCTGCTAAGTGAGCAAATGTAAATGTAAAATGGTTATTCACAACTCATTTAACTTCTGTTATGGGGCTTATTCCTAAATGACCTGATTTGATTGGACCTGAGAAGAAAAGAGAAAAAAACATGTTGGAAAATCACATTTTGGGTTGTTATAGGAATATTTCTGAATTAGAAAATCTGTAGTGAAATGTTTTAAAATATATATTTCTATAGTAGGTTTAAGTTTATCACATTACTCTGCCAACTGCAAAGCTAGCTGATTGTTTCCCAATTTTTTTTTTTTTTTTTATTATTAGCTTTTTGTTTTCCGTTTTGTTTGCTGGTTTTATTTTGCTATTGTTTGTTTAGTTTCATTTTGCTGTTTTTGTTTTGTTTGCTCAGCATTTTGTTTTGTTTTCTCTGTTTTATTTTATTTTTTATAGTTTTTGTTCTGTTTTGATTTGTTTGCTCAGTTTTGTTTTTGTTTAGTTTTTTGTCTTGTTTTGTTTGCTGTTTTTTGTTTCAGTTTTTCTTTGTTTGTGCTGTTTTAGCTCTGGTTTTGTTGTTGTTGTTTTTTCCAGTGATTTGTTTTGCTCTTGTTTGCATTTTGTTTTGTTATCCTCGCTTTACTCTCCAACCTTGGTCTCCGCTCACATAATGCAGAATATTAACCTTTAGGCCAATTTATGCAAATGTATACTTTGCAGTAAGTTTATGTTAGTTAGATATTGTTAGATATTGCATAAACTAAAATTAACAAAGAGAGAAAATATTTTTACATCTTTTGTTAATGTTAAACATAATGACTGTTCATTATTAGTTTATGTTAATTCGATCCAGTAAATAATATTAACAGAGACAGCTTTTGATTTAAAAAATGTAACAGTAAATGTTGAAATTAAAATATGGAACCTTAATGTGAAGTGTGAAGGGGGAAGAAAAATGTTAACAAAAAAATCATATGTAAACAGTTATTTAATAATGTAGTTAATAATATATAATCAGTTTTTATTTCTCACTCTGATGGATTGTGCACAAAAAGAAAGTACATATAGGGTCAGTTTTGATTTCATATTGTCTATAAAAAAAACAAAAAAAAATTATATTGACAATAAACACCCCAGGCCATAGTTACGTTCTTAAAACATATCATTTTTTTATTTGGTGAGAGCAGATACAGTGTTTCAATTTTAGTGTCTTTCTCTCACATAAAGAAACTCAATGAAGCACTTGCCCGTGTGCCCCTCTTGTTTCCATCATTTCATTTCCTTTGACCCACTGCATGACTCTGTCCAGAGGGGTTCTGGGATCATGGTGCTCATTTTTCATTATTTGTGGATTGACATTAATCTGTTTAAGAGTAAAACAGCTGGTTCATGAGGATCATCAGCAAAAGACAGCAGTTCTGTTGAGACGTCTTACCTTTAGCATTCAGGAGACAAAACGTCCTGATTTCCAGGGATAAGAAGATTTTGAAGCTTAATAATTGCACCAAATTATAGAGGTCATTGATGTTAATGGGTAAAAACTGCATGATAGAAGTAATTGGGCTATATTTTGGGTAAATATCCTTGAGCTGTCAGCAGGCAGGTATATTTCAGGTCATTTAAAGACCAGGACAGGTCCCATATGAGTAGAGATAAGGTTTTAAACGTTTACTTAATTAGTGTTTTCATAAAAAAATAAAAATAATATATATATATATATATATATATATATTATTTGGAGATTTTACAACTGCTCATCTGATCAGAATTAAAGATTTTAGATATAGAGATAATTAGATATAATGGATAATTATTTACAATAATAATGAACAGGTTTTTTTACACATTATGTGAATATTATATATTCAATACAGTTATAGTAAACAATTATTAATATTTATAATTTGTAATTTATTTGATATATTCAAAATAGGTTTTAACATTTACCAAAACCCCTTTATTTATATTATTATAAAACTGCTTTAATATAAAATTAACTGCAAATTAATATTAAATTCTGTTATTAGATTTTTTTAAACAATGGCTTGGAACATAATATAAATGCAGTTTAAATTAATTTACAATAAATATGCACAACACATTTTTGTTTGTATATACACAAATTGTTTCAATATAAATTGTCAAGCTGATTTTTTATTTTATTTATTTTTTTAGATTTAAATGGATTTTACTTAATATGTGTGATCATTTTTATTAGTTTGTTATCTTTTTTAAGTCAATCATTGTGTGATGTTCTGAAAAGACTTATTTTAGGAGTAATCATCCTTTGCTTCGTGTACATAACATTCCAAATAAAACAGAAAAGTAATTAAATGTGTAAAAAAATATACAAAAAACACTTTTGTGAGTACATTTTTAATGTATGATTCAATGCAGAATCCAATCCATGCGGATATCCGACTCATTTTTTATTACATTTCCTAAAACAACTATATTGCCGCACAAATTATAACTCATTTGATTTGGCTTATTCCACCCACGGCAGTTTCTCAGTAAGTCTGTGTAATATTGCGAATGATGAACCTGAGGTAAAAGATCTTAAATCTTGGGGATTGCATGAGATAAATCATTTGCCCAGCCAAACATGCCAAATGTGGATGTATCATTCGATTAAACCCCGAGGAACAACCTGTTCTCGCTTCTCTTGCTGTATCATCCTCTCAAACCCTCTCTAAATTGGATACTGATTTTGCCAACCACTTATACAATCAGATTGAGCACCATCTCGGCAATCAGCATCTGTTAGCTGGTAATGGAGTGATGGTTGAAGTCTGTTCTGTCTGCTTATCCACATCGAACACTGTTTACTCCTCTCATATATCAGGAGCCATGCTACTGTATATAACACCCTAATATTTTATATACAGGTGTATGTTAGAAGGCACCTACATATTATAATATCAAACCAGATGGTAACAAAGGAATTTGTGTTTGAATCATACAGCACAGAAATTCGTGACAAAAATACATCGGCTTTCATTTGAAGACACATAATAAGACGCTCTCACTTTATTTCTTCCTTTCTCTATTCTGCTGGATTAGGCAACTGAACTTCGTCTGACACATTCTTGGTTCTCATATCAGGGCCATTTGATTATTACACTCGTTTGTTTAATATTAATGTCTAATTAACCCCCTTTTTTTACCAGGTGCCCCGGGAGTGAGGAAACAAGTAAAGAGATAATGAATTATTAATGGCTTCTTTTGCGTTTTTCATTTTCTTTGTCATTGTTGTCTTTGAATGACATAGTCGGCTCATTCTTACACTTGAAGAACTTATGACCCTTATTTGGGAAGTAATTAATCTGATGAATAAAAATGAAGCTATGAGAGTTAGAAGTTTAGTTTGTTCAATGACATTTACGCACAGTGAAAGTCAACCAAATAGAAAATACGTATATACAACAAAAAAGTGGACAAAAGACTTCAGACTCTGTTTTATGTCATTATAATGAAATATAAATGGCGGGAAATTCAATGAAAAATGATTTACATATCAAAAATAATCGTTAATAGTTATGTCAGTGTAGTGCTGTGTAAGTACACCCAATTTAGAATAATATCCATTTATATGTCCTTTGTTTGGGAAATATTTAATATGATGAATACAAAATGAGGCTATGAAAGTTCGAAGTATAGTTTGTTCAATGACTTTAATATAAAATTAAATGTACACAACTTTCAACAACAACAACGAAGATAAAAGGACAAAGACTTCAGACACCGATATCCACTTAAAAAGAAGAAGAAAGAAAACATTTCCATATCAAACGAGCCCTTATAGTCCTGTCAATATAGTGGTGTGAAAAAGTAAGTGCATCCCATCAAAAGTCCCTTTTTTTCAACGCACATGGACTTATTGAAACTATAACTTTATTCGGACCGTATTTATGGCTGAACTCCAGTGAAAACTGGAGTTTAAAATCTTCAGTTGTTTTCTTTCAAAAATAAGCACACCCTATTAAAATGTATTTATTATGGATGTGCTCCTCTGATTTACTATTTTTAAAGCATTGATAGGCTGAACGTTATGCAGTTTAACAATTAACAATGAAAACTGGACTTGAGATGTTTTATTCAACACAGATATCTACAGAAACTCAATTAAAAAGTAAGTGCACCCAATAGATAATGTTTTTAGCAAATTGTTACATGCAGCTAGGGCATATTATTGATTTCGACATAATGGTACCATAGACTTAATCAAAATAGACTGGTTTATTGAAGTTTATATCAGGTTCTTTCTCTTTTTTTACGATGTTCTGCAAATTTACACTTATAATTGTAATTTTGGGCATTAAATGTAGGGGTGTGTTTACTTTTGAAAATCTCACATTTCTAGCCACATTTTCATTTGGATCAAATTAAATCTGTACCCTTACTCTATTGAGGAATGTTCTCCACCACGGAGAATCTAAACGATCCTCTGCTGTGCCCTACGTGAAGTATAAAACAACACTGTTCGCCGTAATTCATTTCCCCTGCGTTTGTGTCTGCCAACGGCTGATAGCTTCAGCTGAGGCCGAGTGCTAAGAATAGTCCTGCTTGCTTTTGGCGTCTGTATGTAATCCATTCAGGGCTGCCAGGGGACTAAGATGCTGCTTCTCACACCTATGGGATTCATAAGTGCTGGGAGGGTGGGTAGAACAGGGGTAATGTAGCGTTGTTTCGCGCCGAGGGACGGCTCCTTCTTCAATCTAAGACATGACTCGCAAGTAATATGGGCAGAGGAATATGTAGCTCGTCGTGAGCGGTTCGGGTCACCGGGGAAAAGGATGTTGGGAGACTGTGGCACACTTGCATGCCTTTTTATGATGTGTAATCACAGAGGGTGTGTGAGTCCCAGTTGGTTTTCTCGGTGTTGTACCATTTCTTGAAGGCTGATTTGACATTTCATAGGGCTTAGCGACTTTGCAGTGTGCTGTCCGCAGCAAAGAAATACAGCATGGATAAAGACATATTTCACCCTGATTCAATTTCAGAGAGGACAAGTTTGTACAGTAAAGTCAGTGTTGGGGTAGTTACTAAAAAAAAATTAATTAGTTACTAATAGTAAATTGTAATGAGATTACTTTACTAGTTACTGCATATAAAAAGTAGCTTCACTACTTATTACTTTACTTTACTTTTTTTGGGGGCCCTGTAAAATCTGTTTTATTTTTTCCAAATTCCATTTTTCTATTAAATTTTTCTGGATTCCATTTTTTTTTTTTTTTTTTTTCTCAACTCCTTTTTAATGGTTACATTTAATTGTATTAATCAAAAAGCATGTCTAATTAATTTAAATCATAACACTTATACATTTTCACAGCAATTTATTAAAAGTAAACAAAAAAATACACGTTTAGGGCCCTATGAAATGTTCTTTTTTCTTCACCATATGTTTTATTTTTTTTTGCATGTGTAATTATTTAAATGTATAAAAACAACTTAATCTATTCATTTTTTCTTAAAATAGCCTTATTAAATGTTTTTTTCCCCATCAGAAATTCTGTTGTGTATTTAAATTTTTCTGGTTATCAAATGAAGGTATAAAATATTAATTTAGATTTTCTTTTAAATAATGAAAATTAAGAAAACTTTATTTGTTGGTAAAAAAGGGGATTTACTATTAAAATTAAAACATGGGAGAAATGTTAAGCAGGAGATGCCTCAAAGCGCGAGAAATAAAGGTTTCCCAAGTAACCGCTATAAACAAAGGAGCACTGAGCTCACAAACGCTGTTTTATCAGGCATATAACATTCAAGTCTTTCTTCAGAAATACAGTGATATAAAAACACCTGTGTCTTGTTTTAGATTAGATTAGATTAGATTCAACTTTATTGTCACTGCACATGTAGGTACAAGGCAACGAAATGCAGTTAGCATCTAACCAGAAGTGCAATAAGCAGTAAGTACAGAATAAAGGTCTATAATATGTACAATAACTATACAGGTAAGTATTATGGACATAATTTACAGATATTAAATACTATAGGCACGATATACAGATAGGTGTACTATGAACATACTATACAGATGGGCTATGTAAAAGTGTATGTACACTATAGGCAGAACTATGAACATAATTTACAGTATTGCAATGGAGAGTAAAGTGCATAGAAAATATTACAATGTGCAAATGGATTATACAGTGTTCCTGTATGTACAGACAGTAGTGCAAGTAATAACAAGTTACTGTTTTTTGCTTGTTGTGAATAAATAAATAACTCAGTCACAGTGTTGTAGTGCAAGTAATAACAAGTTACTGTTTTTTGCTTGTTGTGAATAAATAAATAACTCAGTCACAGTGTTGAAGAGGGGGAGGAGTCTATGTGTGTGGTGTTGAGGGGTGTCAGAGGGCAGAGTTCAGCAAGGAGACAGCTTTAGGGAAAAAGCTGTTCCTGAATCTTGTGGTCCTTGTCCGGAGGCTCCTGAAACGCCTTCCGGAGGGGAGGAGGTTAAACAGTCCGTGGTCAGGGTGAGAGGAGTCCTTCAGAATGCTGCGAGCTCGACGTAGACAGCGTTTCCTCTGGATGTCCTCAAGAGCAGGAAGTGGTGTCCCTGTGATGCCTTGGGCAGTTTTCACCACCCTCTGCAGTGCCTTGCGGTCAGCCACTGAGCAGTTCCCATACCAGACTGTGATGCAACTGGTCAGGATGCTCTCGATCGCACACCGGTAGAAGTTCACCAGGATGGATGAAGACAGCTGGTTCTTCTTCAGTGTCCTGAGGAAGAAAAGGCGCTGGTGAGCCTTCTTGACCAGGCTGGAGGTGTTTGTGGCCCAGGACAGTTTCTCCGAGATGGTGGTTCCCAGGAACTTGAAGCTGGAGACACGTTCAACAGCCAGCCCGTTAATGTGGATGGGGTCATGCGTGCTTCCATTCTTCTTCCTGAAGTCCACAATGAGCTCCTTGGTCTTATTGGTGTTAAGGAGCAGGTTATTGTCAGCGCACCATGTGGCCAGGTGCTGTATCTCTTCCCTGTAGGCAGTCTCATCGTTGTCACTGATGAGGCCAATCACCGTGGTGTCATCTGCAAACTTAATGATGGAGTTGGATCCATGCACAGGCTTGCAGTCGTGGATGTAAAGGGAGTAGAGGAATGGGCTCAGCACACAGCCCTGTGGTACGCCAGTGTTAAGTGTGATGGTGGTGGAGTGGTTGTGGCCTGACCGAACATGCTGAGGCCTGTTGGTCAGAAAGTCCATAATCCAGTTGCAGAGGGAGGTGTTAATGTCCAGGTCTCCAAGTTTTGTGGTCAGCTTGGAGGGAATGACGGTGTTAAATGCTGAACTGAAGTCAACAAACAACATCCTAACATACGTGTTGTTATTGTCCAGGTGAGTGAGTGCAGAGTGCAGCACTGTGCATACTGCATCCTCTGTGCTCCTATTTCTGCGGTAGGCAAATTGGTGTGGGTCCAGTGTGGGTGGGAGGCAGTCTTTGAGGTGTGCTAGGACCAGTCGCTCGAAGCACTTCATAATGATGGGTGTGAGTGCTACGGGGCGATAGTCATTCAGGCACGTTGGGGAGGAGTGTTTTGGTACTGGCACAATGGATGTGGACTTAAAACATGTTGGCACAGTTGCTTGGGTGAGGGACAGGTTGAAAATGTCTGTGAAGACCCCTGCAAGCTGCTCTGCACATGCCCTAAGCACACATCCAGGAATGCCATCCGGGCCAGCAGCCTTGCGTGCGTTGATCCGGCTCAGTGCAGTGTGGACAACTGAGGGGGTGAGTTTAAGGGGTTGGTGGTCTGCTGAGGGTGAGATTTTGGTGGCCGTCTCCTTGCTGTCGCTGTTGAAGCGAGCATAAAAGTCATTTAGCTCATTAAGGAAGGAGACGTCCGTGACTGTTGGTGTGGAGTTGCTTGACTTGTAGTCACTGATGATCTGGATGCCCTGCCACATGCGTCGGGGGTCAGAGTTGGAAAAGTTTTCCTCTACCTTCAGCTTGTAGCAGTACTTGGCCTTTTTGATGCCCCTTTCAGGTTAGCCCTGGATTTACTGTAGGCCTGAGCGTCATCTGACCTGAAGGCAGCGTTGCGGTCTTTCAGCAGAAGTCGAACCTCCTTGTTCATCCATGGCTTCTGATTAGGGTATGTTGTTATCTGTTTTTCTGTTGTTACACTGTCAATGGTGGAGTTGATGTGATCCAGTACAGAGGAGGTGTAGATATCAATGTCCGTGTGAGAGCCACAGGCAGCCTGTGAAGCAAACATACTCCAGTCAGTGTGTTGAAACCTGTCTTGAAGTAAAGAGTCTGCTCCAGTTGGCCACACTTTGATGGTCCTCACTGATGGCTTCACACGGTTGATGAGGGGTGAATACTTAGGGGTGAGAAACAAAGAAAGGTGATCAGACTGTCCGAGGTGGGGGAGGGGGCTCGCGATGTAAGCTCCATTGATGTTTGTATAAAGATGATCCAAAGTTTTATCTCCTCTGGTGTGGCAGGAAACATGCTGGTGAAATTTGGGGAGTACTGTTTTTAATTTGCAGTTTTGATATTTAAACATATAAATTTAAGGAATTATTATTATTATTATTAAACGTGCAGTGCGTGCTCGTGTTTATTCAACAAAGCCTTTTGGAAAAAACGTTTAGTTTTAAAATCGTGGCGAGTCTCCAAAAATAAATAAATGTATGGTAAACACATCCCACATCACAACCACCTGAGCCCAACTTCAGTCTACTCATCACCTTAACTTTAACTGCGTTGGTAGAAGGCACAGCAGACAGATCGATATACACAACACAGATCGGAAGTTAATATAGGGCCAGGCGAGGACGCCCAATGAAACCGTCTGTAAGATAACATTTCAGCACTTGACAAACGGAGAGCGACTCCTAAGTAGCACGTAAAGCATCCCATCCCAGTAGATGTTGGGAAACGCACATCAAACAATAACAAACGATCGTAAAATTACTCGTAGAAAACACTCTTAGGCGCTAAGATCAATCGTTATCGGGAAACCCGGCCAAGAACTTTACACACATGCAAACACAGCATTTGTAACGCAGGAAAGCGTGTTCCTATAGTCTAGTAAAGTAGTGTAGTTACCAATATTATTAGAGTAATGTGTTACTTTACTTCGTTACCCAAAAAAGTAATATAGTTACTTTAATCCATTACTTTGTAACTCATTACCCCCAACACTGAGTAAAGTGATATAATATATGCCCAGCTGTACTGTAGTCAATACAGCTATAGCTAAATAATTTAAAAAATCATTAATTAATTCATCAATCTATTAATTAATCAATTTATTTATTTATTAATACTATTACTACTTGCATTTCTTATTTGTTGCATATTTATTTAAATTATATTGAATACATTTCTTTCAAATGTATTTATTAGTTATGAATATTTAATTAATAATAACCTAGATTTAATAATGGTTTATTATTGAAAGTAATGTAAAATAATTTATGCGCATAACTTTTTGAGATAAAGGCAAAAGGGTTTATTCAGAAATGTCTGTTATGATGAAATGGTGATATTTAATTTCTTTCATTTTCCTTTGGATTTTAACCTGAAAACTTGATGTTGAAAAAAAAAAGTTTGTGCGAATGTTACTTGTTAAATTTAAATTAAAAATAGAGATTTAAGTGTTTTTCAGCTGTTCAGAAGCATGATTTTCTCTCTAGGTGGGAAGTTATGGTGGGCAGATGATGTTCTCGCTCAGCTGGGAACCATCAACAAGAGGGATGGAAAAAACCTAACGGTTCTTCGGAATAAGACCACAGGCATCGTCCACATCAAAGTGTATGACAAAGACAGTCAGAAAGGTAAAAAGAAACATATTCCGGAATGTTTTGTCTAAAATAAAATCCAGACTCAACAGCTTCTAAAGAGTGATTAACATCAAATGTTTTTTTCTTTTCTTTACAAAACACAAGTGATATCAAGAGTTTACACACCTTTTAATCAACGAGTTACCTTCATTGACTTCCTTGAATTTAATGAGTTTTTTTACTTATTATTTAATTATAATTATAATTATATCAAATATATCAGATATCAAATTATAATTATTAAATAATACATTAGAACTATAACAACATATAATTGTATTAATTGTATTATATATATATATATATATATATATATATATATATATATATATATATATATTTGTTTTATTTTAGTTGTGAAGAAAATATTTTTTTAATTTTGTTTCTTCATTTAATATTTATTTTTAGTTTTTTTTACAATGACAGTAATATATATATATATATATATATATATATATATATATATATATATATATATATATATATATATATATATATATATATATATATATATATTTTTTTTTTTTTTTTTTTTTTTTTTTTTACAGTTTTAATTTAAAGTGTTAATTTATATTACCTTAATTTTCAGACTCATTTCAAACTCATATTTCCATTAATGCCCCCAAGTAATAAAATCCTTGTCATTTCTTCAAGGTGAGGTTGCAGATGACTCTGATAGTGGCTCTGTTTCATAACGGATATGTTTCTACAGCCACACGTTGTCAAAGCCCTTTCCTTCTTATGAATTATGGCGAGAGACATAGATATCACTGACAGGTCTATTAGCAGAGGAGTTCTTGATCCTCTAAACGCTCTATTAGGATAAAAAACACTGGCAATTAGGGGCACTTTAAGGTACATCTTTTTGCTACCTTCTCAAATCTCCTCATACCAATTAGCTTCCTCGTTTATCTCTCTGACACGGACCTCATGGGAGCGAAGGCCGTCTCATTACACCACTTCAAATGAGCTAACTGGGGTGATTCTGACGAAGTGTCCGAGGAACAAAGTCAAAGAGCCACCTTTTTTTTTTCTCCCCTCAACTTCATGTTCTTCTTCGTTTTTTAAGAATGTACACAAGCTAATCACCAAACTAGTTTGACAGATTAGCATTACAAACACCTGTACGCATTCAAAAATTCTAACATTTTCTTTGTAGGTCGCAATCCTTGTGTACCGAACAATGGCGGTTGTTCCCAGCTTTGCCTTCCAACTTCTGAAACAACTCGGACGTGTTCTTGTACTACGGGCTACAACCTTCGCCCGGACCGCTTCACCTGTGAGGGTACGACCGTTAGTTGTGACCTCTGCATATGGACATAATTAACCTTCCGATCTCGGAGGCATTCATTATTTCACAAAAGCACATTGACCTGTGGTTGTTTTTTCTTTGCTAGGTCTTCAGTCTTTCCTGATGTACTCCGTTAATGAGGGTATAAGAGGACTGTCTCTGGATCCCAGCGATAACTCTGAAGTTTTGATGCCTCTAACTGGCACTCTGTTCGCAGTGGGACTGGACTATCATGCCGGTAATTGCACTTTTTCTTATATTATACATGAAGATAGAAAAAAATTAATAAAAAAAAAAAAAAATATATATATATATATATATATAAATATATATATATACATATATATATATATATTAATAATTTTATATTATGAATTAATATTGTTAGTTTACAATAAAATGATTTAATCAAAAATGATGTATTTCAGTTATATCTTTAGTAATTATTTATAGTTTTTGATATGTATTTGTATTTCAGTTTGTTTTATTAATTGTACTGTTTTAGTTACCTGCCAAAGTAAAGTGTTTTATCTAAATGTTTCAGCTAATGTTTCTTTTTTATTTTGACTTTTCTTCATTTGCATGCATTTTTAAATCAAAAAGGAAACTCTATTTGAATCATTTATACTGACTTATGATATTATTTATACACTACAGTCATGTTAATTTGTTTTCTAAAATAACTTTTATTTTTGTAATTCAAAAAAATAAGTTTGTTGTAGTAATTTGGTTAGCTTTATTTTAACATTAATTTGTAATATTTTGGTTTTAGCTTTAATACGTTTTGTTTAGTCATATTTAATTCAATTAGTTTAGTCATTAAAGGTGCCATCTGTAATGTTTGGCAAAAAAAATCAAGCCATACTCCACATTCCATACCAGATGGGGGCAGTATGCCTCAATAAAGTGAATTGGTCTACTCTAGAGTAACAAACGAGAAACGGCATAGTCTCTATGCTCCGCCCCTACCTTCACAACAACACTACAGCCTTAGCCGAAGCCTAACTGTGCTTTCACACCGCCGGCGTCTAGAGCGTCAAAAATCGCTCTTGCCGCTCTGCTCACGACGCTGCAGAAAGATTTGTGAGCGCTCAGATGCTCTAACGTAGATCGAATGCTTATTTTGTATTTAAAGGGGCCGCAAAGCAAACAAGCTTGTTGATCTTATGCAGACTAACCACAAGGAGTTATAAGTTAACCTCATTAAATATTGTTGTGGACGAAATATTAGGATCCTTTACTTAAAATGAACAATCTCAGACACCTTGGTCCACGTATCACTTTTAATTCATTTTTTATGTCCCTGTACACAAACAGGGACACATCATAGATTAATACAAACGCTAAACGGCAATAATCAACCTGTCCTTTATTCTGCTTGGGAACTAATGTGCCAACTCTCAAGCATTCACCGTGAGACACACGCAATTGACTCTTTTCACACGCTTTCACGCCACACATCAATTTTTTCACGCACAGAAAAAAAAAAACGAAGCAAAGAGGACACGGAGACCAACAGACTAGACAGAGCAGGTTAGTTATGATATAATAATAGGGCTGTGCAAAAAATCGAATGCAATTTTCATGCACCTCTCATCAGTAAAGACGCTCCTGTAATTAGAAGTATATCTCCAGCATGTGCGTTCAGATCAGGGTTGCCAGGTTTTCACAACAAATCCTGCCCAGTTGCTTCTTAAAACTAGTCCAAAACTAGCCCAATCGCGTTTCCGGGACGTTTCCCGATAAAAATTGCTTCCCGGGGTTAAAATAAAAAATTTTGGGAAGGGTTTCCCTGGTAAAATTAGCATTTTAGGGGCTAAATATCACGTTATTGGTATTGGGATTGCTTCAAACCGCGGACATGAAAAACAACCGCAGACTTGGCAACACTGGTTCAGGTGTAGCGGCAGTTACTACACAGAGCCGTAGTCTACCGACAACTAACACAAAATCGCTTTCAAAATCGACAAAGAATCACCTGCGATTTTAACATCGATTTTGTGTAGATTGTCAGTGAATTACGGCTCTGTGTAGTAAATGCCAACCAGTCTTGCCAAGTCTGTGGTGGTTGTTTTTCATGTCCGCGGGTCACAGCGACCCCAATACAAATAACGTGATATTTAGCCCCTAAAATGCGAATTATACCAAGGCAACCCTGCTAAAAAACTTATATTTTTACCCCGGGAAGCAATTTTTATCGGGGAACCTCCCGGAAACGCGGGCAGGATTTGTTGTGAAAACCTGGCAACCCTGATCTGAACACACGTGCTGGAGATATACTTCTAATTACAGGAGCGTCTTTACTGATGAGATGTACATGAAAATCGCATTTGATTTTTTGCACAGCCTTATATAATAAAATGGGTAACGTTAAGTTATAGCTAGCTAATTATCAAACGCAGCTACGGTTAGCCATCGCTAACATTAGCACGTTTATCGAACAGCCTTCGATACATTTCTATGTTATAACTTCCTGAAAACAAATACACAAACATATAAAACAAACTTCTAGCGAAATACTAACAGCATCTAACTTACCAATCCAAAAGAAACATTGCAAGTTCGGAGTCAAACCTCATTTCTTTCAGGTCCATCAGTTGTCTCCAGCGATGGAAAGCAGTGCCGATGTTTACTCTGGTTCGGCTCCTTTTCTTATCGGATTTGATTTGTGATTCTGAGTGCGGTTGTTTCCCTGTAGTGGGTGGTGGTCTCTTGCCAAGGGCTTGAGACATCCTTTCTCTCTCTTCCCTGAACTGAAATGAAGTACTGGGCTGTACTTTCCACATGATTGACATCAGGTTCAGGCCCGCCCACAAGCCGTGCGAGTTATTTGTGTATTGCAGGTTGGCTGGTGGTTATGTTGCCCGCATACCGCCTCCCATGGCCGAAACTGGTATTACGACACCTGTCGGGCCGGGGCTAGTAATGCTAATTAAGGTTGATATCTCTGCACCACTATAACTTGAAATTTTTTTTATGACATCATCGCCCTTATTTCTTCTCATTCTTATGATGCGTGTAGGTCATGTTATGGATATTTTTACCTCAATTTTTGCATATGGCACCTTTAAGCTAGTTCAGCATTTTTAATAGTTTTTAGTGTGTTAAAAGTATTACATAAAAATTGTGTGATGTGGGGAAAATATTAGATTTTGTTCTACTATCTTCAATTAGGTAGAAACTTTTGATTCTTCTTAAATGAGCTGTTATTGTTCTTTGAATTAGTTGTGTATTTAGAAACCAATGCGATTAGGCATCGCCATGCCAAGTTTACAACATATCACCCCTTGACATGAGGAAAACATTGATTTGCAAGGTTCCTGCCAGTGTTTGGGACAGATTCATATAGTGCAATAATTGGACAGCTGTCACCACACTGAGACAGAAATGCCACTTTTCGCATCAGCGACAGCCAGTTCGTAGCTCTGCATTTGCATGATAAAGCAAATATTGGCATTGCAATGCATTTCTATATTTTTCATTGCGAGATGAGGTGAAGGGATGCGAAATGCAGTTATGACAGAAGGAAGATAATCGAAAGAGATTAGCTGGACAGATGAGCCGATGCCTCATAACGATGTGAATGGGCTTTCATTGGAGTTTTTGTCATTATAAAAGGGATATAATGTACATTTTTGAGTAGGCGAGGAGCTGGTGATGCATTAAGCTACGGATAATGTCATGCGGCCAAGTCAAAGCAATTTTTATGAAAAGCGTTTTGAAAGGGACAGACCATGGGAGCCAGGACAATCACGAGTACTTTGAACCTTTTTAGCCTCTATTGTTTTGGAGAAAAGGTGGGTTTGAATGAGAGCAAAAGGGCAAAGACATTTTGGCCAGCAGAAATAGACTCATTTTTGTAGGTAGAGCTTGTCATGCAGCTCTAAAAAAATACTTTTTTGAAGGCCATGTTTATTCAAAATTGGCAGTTATTTGCTGCTGTGATGTAAATGGCAAATCAATAAATAAATAATATTTCATTCTTTTAAGAGCATTTTATTAATAAATGTTAATAATTGAAATAATTGTTGCATCAGTTACTATAGTTAATTAAAACATGAAAAGCTGTTACTTTTCTAAAAAGTAATATAAACTAATAAAAGTAATATAAACAAAATATATAAATCTTAAACTAATTTTATTTCAGCAAATTGCCAAAGCAATTTGAATCATCAGGGCTATTAAAATGAACTAAAACTATAAAAAACAAAGTATATATATATATATATATATATATATATATATATATATATATATATATATATATATATATATATGTGTGTGTGTGTGTGTGTGTGTGTGTGTGTGTGTGTGTGTGTGTGTATATATATATATATATATATATATATATATATATATTTAAAAAGATGTATCTACCAAAACAACTCAAACGGAAATAAAAAAAGGAATAAAACCTATATGCAAAACAAAAACTACTAAAAAGTCAGAAACGCAACTAAATTACAAAGGTTTAAACTAAAATAAATATGAAACAGATAAAATACAAATAAAATCTCATTCAAAATATTAAAATCTTTAAAGTACCTCAATTATACAAAAATATCAGTCACATGATATAATGTGATAAAAAAAACGAAAATTCTACAATAAAAATAAAACTGAAATTAATAAACTATTAAAACAATATCAAAATACTATATGCATATAAAAACTCATATTAAAAATGTATCTCAGTGATACTATAATGGCACTGCTATACAATTCATTTAAAGATTGAAAAGAGTGAGTATTGGTGAGTTGACAGCAACAGTAATCACAAATTTGGACATTAGTACACACAATATTGTGTACAATATTGATTTATACACGAATAAACTAAAATATAACGGGTGATGACTAATATGGTACAGCTATCTTCTGCAATCCTAAATAAAGATACCTTTTGCCACTATTATAAGGTAGTTATGCAATTTAACAGCAGATGCTAACTAGTCTAGGCACACTTTATAATTATGGGTTATTTTCTGATTGCATATGTTAGGTAATGATACATTGTACTGGACGGACATGGGCTCCAACAGAATCTCTAGGTCCAGTCGAGATCAGACCTGGAGAGAGGACATTGTCACAAGTGGTCTTGGACGTGTTGAAGGACTTGCAGTGGATTGGCTTGCAGGTGTGAAGGGTTCTCTTCTTATAGCATTTCAGTGCATTTCCAAAATGATGTTGTCAGGCTTATTGTTTCTCTGTTGGTTCAGGGTCTTTGTTGCTTTGCATCCAAAGGTAATATTTACTGGACGGACCATGGCTTAAATCTCATTGAGGTCGCTCGATTGAATGGCATGTACCGTGCCGTGGTGATATCTGACGGTCTTGATCAACCCAGAGCCATTGCTGTGCACCCAATGAAAGGGTATGTATCTGCATTTTTTTTTTTTTTTTTTATTGTAAAAATACCCTCTGGCTTATTTTTTTTTCTTCTTCTAATGCTAAGCTTCAGTTTCACCCAAGTGTGGCAACAGCGTTTAAATGAATGACCTATGATCATCTAGAGAGCAGTTAGCGTGTGCAATTAGCACCTCAAAGCTTGTTAACTGCAGATGTACGTCCTCCTTAAAGGCCTTATAATTTCCATTGCATGTATTCTAATTTGAGAGGGCCATCATAATCTTGACCTCATGTTTGTAATGAGTTATCTCATTATCTACAGCTTTGTACTGTAAAAGTGGATTATAAACATTAAGCTGTTATGTTTTTCACTGGCATCCCCTTTTTTTTTACTTCTACCCTTTAAATGCGAGAGACCATTTTTAATGATCCACTCACTCCCTGATGGAAATCAAATCATGTTCTACATTTTGTCTCATTTGCACTTGAATATGCAAAAAATGTCAGTCAGCGGGACAGTACTCTTAAAGGGACGTCTTTGTACCTTATTTACCGTCAGTATTGGGAAGGCTACTTTGGAACGGTAATAGATTACAAATTACAAGTTACCCTATTTAAAATGTAATAATTAGTGTAACTATTTCAATTACTTTATTAAGCAATTTAACCAACATTTAAACCAGGCAGGGTTAATCGTGCAATAGTACTCAAGACTGAATATTGTCTGACCTTTATCATTAATGTTTTCATAAGTAACTGTAACAAATTGCATTTACATTTATTTTGTAATTAAATTATGCGACGCTGTTACATGTTAACATACAGTAGTAGTACCTTATCAGTATTTTATTTCTGTATTTGTACCTTTTATGGCTCGTTTCCACAGAGCGGTACAGTTTGGTACAGTATAGTAAGGTACGCAATTGTTTCCGTTTCAAATGTCAGAAGTTGTTAATGGTACCAAAATAGCAAACCGTACCATACCACATTTTTTGGTACCCTTCCGTTGGGGTACCTGGCACAGCAAAAGGTACAAAAAGGGTGGAGCTAAACTCCCGGCAGAACGTGATAAAGCATCCTTCACTCATTCTGCTTTGCTTTCCATGAGTGTTGGGCTTATTTACATCAGAGTGTGCAAACACAAAAAAATATAACCGTTTATTTAATCATTTTTATATTTTCATACAGACAATAGCCGTTTCTCAGTATGCGTTCTTGTCTGTTTTTGTGGACTTGTGAAACATCATTGCCCAAAAACCAGTGTAATTTTCTAAATATTACTGTTATCATGCAATGAAATGTAGTTTTTTCAGGTGAGAATGTAATTCTTTAAAAGTAAAATCTGTGGATTATTTTGACTCTGATGTTTCTGTAGTTATTAAACACGAGATACAATTCGTTCTGGGTAGGCTGTATTTAAAAGGCATTCATGGTCTCATGAATCTGTTATTTATTCCTCGTCATATCGTTTTAGCTGAACACAGAGTTGTGCTTTGTATATTTATTTTGAACTTTGCCGTAGTACAACGCTGACTTTGTAGCATACGTTTGACTGAATTGTTTGCTTTTGTCTTTATTTCCTATTACATAAGCCTCTTATACTTTGTACTTATAATTTTATAATGGCCATTATTGTTCATTAAAACTGACATTTAACAAAAGAAAAGCAGTGTTGTGCTTATCGTCATTCACTTCTTTCCAGCACACACCACGACTATCAAGAAAGGAACTATTGGCAGTGGAAACGCAAGCTGGATCTGATTCCATTTAGAAATAGACTGTTAATGGTAGAGGAGAGGAAAAACACACCCTAATTAGAATTTCCCCATGAGGACCTGAACACAGCATTAGCCCAAACAAACTCCAACCCTGTTAGAATTGTAGATGTTTTCACTGAAACTGAAAATAAATCTTGAATTTCAAACTGTGCAAAGGTCAAAATTCAACAGGATGACTACTTAACCATCCTCTGCTTTGAATTCATGCAGGTTTCTCTTCTGGACGGAGTGGGGTCAGAGTCCTACCATCTCCAGGTCACGCCTCGATGGTTCAGAGCAATCCGTGCTTGTTAGCACCGGACTAGCAAAGCCCAATGGCATCTCCATAGACTACCAGGTCTGCTTTTCCTATAGGCTTACTCTGCAGGTTGCAGTCCATTTTGATTTCATGCCTTATCTTGCAGCTTTAGGGCAGCCAGATCATATATTCCTTCATTCTTAATACAACAGATGCATGCTGTTTGTCTTCCAACTGCATTGTAGGAAAATAAATTATACTGGTGTGACGCCCGTAACAGCAAGATTGAAAGAATCAACCTTGAGCGGGGTGAGCAGAGGGAGATTGTGTTCTCATCGAGTGGGGTGGATATGTTTTCCATAGCAGTCTTTGGGGCTTACCTCTTCTGGTCTGACAGGTAATTTGTTTTTCCATAAATGTTACAGTCTCAAATAATGGCCCAAGAAAGCAGATACTGTCCCATTTTCCCTACAAGGTCACAATGCCTAGTGCAAAAAGACACTTTTGATTATTTCAGAATCTCCTGTGGTTCAATGTCATTCCAAGGATAGGTTACCTCACCTTCTGTTAGACCAGCTGTGTACTGTATTTTAATGAGTTCTTTGGTTTTAATTAGTCGAGGGCCATTGATTAGCAAGTGTCTAATTTTTGGTTTTGTGCCCCCATAACGGTAGAGCCTACGCCAATGGATCCATCCGCCGTGCTTCCAAGAAAGATGCCGTGAATGTAGTGACCATCAGGAGCGGCTTGGGTGCCAGTCTGAAAGATGTGAAGGTCTTTAACCAGGATCGGGAGAAAGGTTGAGGTTTCACTTAATGGCAGTTTTCCTGTTCTTTGAACATTGCGCCAATGCACACAAGTACAAGTTTATCCCAGATAAAGCAGGGGTGTCCAATTCAGCTTCTGCAAGAACACCTTTTCACAGTTTGGCTCCAACACGCATACGTTTCTAGTAACTCTGAAGAAAGTTAAAAGGAAAGTTGCCCTCCAGGGCCAGGATTGGATTCTCCTGCTGATAAAGAACACTTGGTGATGGACACCATATGAAAAAAGAGATCAATTAGACTTGCTGACATAGCAGTGAATGTCTGAGAGAGATCTTGTTTTTTTTTTTAGCTTTACAGGAAGGGAATAGTTCACCCAGACATTGGACCCTTTCAAATTACACTTGGATTTTGTTTGCATGCTGAAACTATTGTCTCAAAGCCATGAATCGGTGATATCATTTGTTTAGACCACATGTGTCAAAGGGCCAATGTGCTGCAAAGTTTAGCTCCAGCCAGCTCCAAAACACCTGCCTGAAGGTTTCTAGTAATCCTGAAGCACATGATTAGCTGCTTACTTATGTTAAATTGAGATTGGAGCAAAATTCTGCAGGACAGTGACTTTCTAGGAATGGAGTTTGACATCCTACTTTGTTGGGAGTCTGATATCTGATATTCTTTTTTTTACCAACCCAGGTACAAACGCTTGCAGCAGAGTAAACGGAGGATGCCAGCAACTTTGTTTTTACTTGGGGAATAACCGGAAAACTTGTGCTTGCGCCCACGGATATCTTGCTCAGGATGGGCTTAGGTGCAATAGGTACGAGGGTTACCTGCTGTACTCCGAGAGGACCGTTTTGAGGAGTATTCATATATCGGATGAGAATAACCTCAACTCGCCGATAAGGGTGTACGAGAACCCAGATTATTTTAAAAACGTAATAGCTTTGGCCTTTGATCATCGTCAGAAAATGCACGGAACCAATCGGATTTTCTTTAGCGATGTTCATTATGGGAATATACAAGTAATCAATGACGACTGGACAGGACGACGCGTCATTGCTGAGAGTAAGTAATTGCATCTAATTACTTTCTTTTGCCTGTATTGTTAGTCACGCTTTTTTGACGGAAATATTAGTTTATTTGTTATTTTGTCAGTTTTTTTTTTTCAGAAACCTTTCATAATTTCATGCTCAAGTGTGTTATGTTTCCTTGGACGTTTTGTGTCTTCAAAAGCCCATATTGAATGAAGTAAAGATGAAATGACAATGTCCGGTGAAACTTAAATGTTGATACCTTCCGAATAATGCTGATGAATGATTTCTACAGAGCTTTTTTGTCTTCCTTAATGTTAATAGCGTCTTGTCTGTGAGGAACATATGAATGAATTGGAAATTGGTTGTATGGATTGGCCAAAACTTTTAGATCATTTTCCAGAACGTTCAGCCTGATATTGTCTGTCCGAGGTGCTTTCGTAACACATTTATTTGCTTTATTTGCAATGCAACTCATATTTGTAGCAGCATCACGGCCAATTAACTGTGGTAAAGTGTAAATAAATTATCCATACAGGGTACAGCCAATTACTCTGATAAAGCGGCAGCCCAGTAGCCGGCATTGAAATTCATACCTCTTGTGATTTATCAGGCCCTAACCTTGTCAACATTAACACATGTCTCATTTAATCAGTATGCCATTAACCTGCAGAGCTGTCAGTTCGCAGCTGGCGTGCTGAACGATAGCTTGCCTGAGAGGAATTGTGATATTTGTCAAACGAGGCCGTGGCAGGCGCTGGGATTGTTATACCTGACCCTAGACGCTAAGCTTTATCCTTTGTCATATATTTATGCTGATATATTGCAGGCATGTATCTTGGCGTTGGTGCTGATAAACAGCTTGT
Organism: Carassius gibelio; assembly: GCF_023724105.1. Classification (NCBI taxonomy): domain Eukaryota; kingdom Metazoa; phylum Chordata; class Actinopteri; order Cypriniformes; family Cyprinidae; genus Carassius; species Carassius gibelio. The sequence continues at coordinate 23,510,665 of NC_068417.1, read as the reverse complement.
CTGTTTACTCTTGTTTGAGGGCTGATAGAGGCGAGGGCATGACTGGTAGCTCTTTAGTTGAAGTGACTTTTTTAGCTGATTTGTGATTATTCGTTTTTAAATGTGGAGTTTAAAGTGAACTTAGTCTGACTTTTTTTTTTTTTTTTTTTTTATGGAAATGTTTGATCTGGCTTTTTTTGACAGGGTGGTTCAAATCTGACATTGCAGCTTCTCCAAATTAAAGTCAGTTCAAGACGAGACAGTTGCTTGGCTCGATCACTTTTACTCAGACCTCAATAGTTTTCACCAGTGCTGGTGATTTTAAAAGACTGTCACGCTGTTAACAGCGCTTCCAAATCTTTTTTTTTTTTTTATTGACAACAGCTCAACCTGTTCAATCAGTGTGAACTTTCACAGACAGAGGAATCATACCTAATCTTTCTCGCTCTTCATAAATACGACTGTCAAAACTGTCACGTGGGCACCCTGTCTGCCTCTTCCTGTGCTTGCAACAGAGCCTCTGGGTTATTTTACACTAAATTGCAGTGTGTTTGTTTTTGAAAGAATTTGATTACTTTTTTAAAAAAAAGAAAAAAAGTACAATACCTAAAGTACAAGTACCTAAAAAAGAATTATACATATTTTGGTCACACTTTATTTTAGGGTCCAATTCACACTATTAAGTAACCATTAACTATAACTTTTGCCTCAATTAACTCTTTATTTGATGCTTACTTATAGTTTATAAGGTAGTTGTTAAGTTTAGGGAATTGGGTACGATTATGGATGTCATGCATTATATGTACTTTATAAGCACTAATAAACAGCCAATATGTTAATAATAGACATGCTAATAAGCAGCTAGTTATCAGTGTGAATTGGACCCTATACTAAAGTGTTACCCATCATTTTTTTCAGATTTGTTTTGTTTCAAAACCTGTTTGACGTACTACCTCTGTGCAACACACACAAAAAATACATTTTAAATAATGACGTTGGTAATTTCCACGCAATACCAATGAATGAAAACTGGAGTTTCCAAGCTAAAAAATAAATAAATAATAATATTAAGGTCTGTCTTATCTAAAACTCAATCCTTTACCTTATTCATTTATAATTGTTCAATCAATTTTTCTGCCCGGGTGAAATGTCTTGGAGTTATACTGGATGGTTTGCTTTCGTTTGTCTCTCATATTAGTAATATTTCGCGTTCTGCATTTTATTTTCATTTACGCAATATTGCAAGACTTCATTCTTCACTCTCTCAACATAGTACTGAAGTGCTTATTCATGCATTGGTTACATCTCGGATTGATTATTGCAATTCTCTTTTATTTGCCATTCCTGAAAACAACTCCATAGATTATAGTTAATTCCGAATTCAGAAGATAGATACCCGTTCATGTACTTTCGATCACATAACTCCTATTCTTTTTAAGTTGCATTGGCTTCCTGTTCATTTTCGTGTACACCACAAAATTACACTTCTTACCTACAAAGCTCTTCATAATTTGGCACCTCATTATCTTTTAGATCTTTTAGATTTGTATATTACTTTGTGCTCTTTGAGATCATCTTCTGCACATTTATTGTCTGTTCCAGACTTCAAGATGAGTTGGTTTGGTGGTAGGGCTTTTATTTTTACTATGGAACTCTTTACCTTTGCACATTCGCCAGCTGGATTCAATTTCCCATTTTAAAGTTCAGATAAAACATATTTGTTTAGAATTCTTTTAATGATTTGCTTGTTTAATGTGTTGTTATAATGCTTGCATTTTATGTTTTGTTTTATTGTACAGTGTCCTTGAGTGTCTTGAAAGGTGCCTAAGTGAATAATGATTTATATTTCAAGATTGAACTACCAGAAGACTTAAAATATACCAACTTTTGTGTTTAGCATAAATGTGAGCTTTTTTACTTCTTGGTGAACAGTTTCTTTAAAGTAACACTTATTTTTTGCTCTGTTCACACCTCCGGGTTATTTTTAGACATTACTAAACTACGAAAAAGCTAATCAGTTTGAAGAATACAAAAAACTAACAACACAAAGTATAATTAGTCATGTAGGAGGGACATGTCCTGTTTATGAATGAAGAAAGAGTCCATTGTAATTCAATGGAAATCTGTGAGAGAATATTAGATAGAATTAAAGGTTTGACTTAGTCAAAACTCCACAAACGCGAAAGACGCAGAGTCCTGAAGGCTTTTTATCCATGTGTGAGGAAAATCAATTGTGGGTCAGGGGTGCAAGAGAGCTACTGCAAGAGTATTGGCTTGGAGAGAGAGACATGCAGAGGGAAGACGTCAGACAGACAGCGACTCGCTGTCGAGTGTGAACTATGCTAGAGGAGTTCAACAGCACATGATTGGCTTTCAGGCCTTTAGAGAAAGAGCGAGAGACATCGATGCCAATGCTGCATCTCCATCGGGGAAAATCTGTCTTTGTTAGCCGGAGGATGGTGATAGATTGCAGGCGGGATGTGATCGCTTGACACACACATAATATATCGTACAGGAGACGTTTCCAAGGCAACACGCAGACCTTCGCCTTCTTGCGTAACTCTCTTTGGAGCCCGAAGTGGAAATGTCATGTCACCTTCATTCTCAAAACTAGTCATTTTCATCTGGATCCGTGTTCTTGATGACCTCAGATAAACAAATACCAGGTTATTGCTGTTTAAAGTCAAGTTTGTTTTCTTAGCACTTGTTCCTGGTCTTATAGTGAAAATTCTTTCAATGGATGCATGTTATGTTGGTATCATACTGAGTTTAGAATATATTTATTTATTTAGATGAAAATTGTATATTTATTTTTTGGATACTTATTTCCCCTGGTTTTTGGATTTTAGAATTCCATTGCTGTCATTAAATTCTCAAAGTTCTGTCGTGAAAACTATCTGAGAGTTTAGCATGGTAGTTTACAGGGTAATGTTGATGTACCTTTTGTCTTGGCAGAATTGATCTGCTACGCGACCATTGTTAAATGTAATCTTTGACAAATCTGATAATGATTGGTTAAAGATTCAATATTTTTTTTCACACTGTACATTATAATTTTGTGCCTGCTGTATTTTTATTTAATTTATTATTTGTTTTATTTTTTGGTTATTTTTATTTTTCATATTTTGCATCTATGTAGAATATATGTAATAATCTGCCAGCTGCCATTTTTGGGGTATTATCGATATCAACCATAACATTAAAATAATTATCTGCTAATTTTTTGCCATTATTTGCCAAAACTTTAACACACATTAATTATAATAATTTGTTCCATGGTCTGTCTGAATACTGAATTCTGGTTGGCTGAAAGTTTTTAATGCACAGGTATTGCCAAATCAGTTTAAAAGCCTAGATAGTAGATCGCTACATTATATTTCTTAACAGCGAGGTGCTAAAGTAACTGTTTTTGAAGTAATTCATTGTTTGTAGAGAGAGATGCGCAGACACAGCATGCTTGTAATTCAAACACAACTCCTCTCTCTCTCTCTTGATCGATAATTAATCTAAATGCTATAATTCATTCAAATAAATGTGTTTTTACTGCACTGTTTAATCTCTGTCTGATTTGAAGTGGGCAGAATGCTAGCGCTAATGTGTTGTAAATGACAAAAATATCTGACATTTTTACCCATTCTGTCAAATATTGTGCTGCAAAGAGCAATGCTAGTTGCTTTAACTGGTCTTTAACTTAGCAATTAACCACTGGAATAAGTGGGATAATCAATGAGGCTCCACATCGTGCATTTAAAATCCTTGAATGCACGTCAAGCCGTTGGTTATCCCTTACATAATCATTATTTAATTGTGAATGGTGAATTCACAAAAAAAGGTTTGACTTGTATATTTATCAACCCTCTACATTGCGAGTAAATCACTTACATATGCGACTAAATTTTACTCTGGGCGACTAAATTGTCTATAGTTAGGCAATGGCTAATAAATTCTTAAAGGGGGGGTGAAATGCTATTTCATGCATAGTGAGTTTTTTACACTGTTAAAGAGTTGGATTCCCATGCTAAACATGGACAAAGTTTCAAAAATTAAGTTGTACGTTTGAAGGAGTATTTTTGTTCCCAAAATACTCCTTCCGGTTTGTCACAAGTTTCGGAAAGTTTTTTTCGAGTATGGCTCTGTGTGACGTTAGATGGAGTCGAGCCTCGCTCGGAGCGAGTCGTTGCTGCTGCTGCTCTCGTTCAGTTTCAGCCTCGGGATCTGATTCTGGATCATAAATAAAAGGCTGAATCTGACTGTTAGCCATGGTTTGTTTTGGATGATGGGTTTTCCCTCACGGTAATGTCACAGCTTCCAAACGCTCTCAACGCAAAAGCCTATTCGCGCTTGTGATTCTTTAGCTCCGCCCACACGTCACCCCTCCAGCCGGTCGTGTTTTTCCGGGAAAAATCGGTACACACTATCTTTCTCTTATGAATATAATAAAACTAAAGACTTTTTGGATTTATGAAGGATGCAGTACTACTCTATAGGTACTCAAGATTAACAGGATATTGAGTGAAAACGAGCATTTCACCCCCCCTTTAAATTTGACTCGCTAGTGTGTGTGTTCAAGGTTATTATAAAATTAGCACATTTTCAATCGCTGAACACTGACTGAGTGCTATAGAGTTCTCTCTCCATTAAGCGATCTGTACTTTTCACTTCATCTCAATGGACGCACAGTGCACCTATATTTGCCGAACTGTAAACTCTGTGTGAAAGCGCACGACTTGTCTTCTCCTGTCAAAATAATGGAGTTCATTTAGAATTATTAAACTTTTTCGAACAAGCAGAAGATTGGCCAATTTGCACTGATCTACTGTATTATCATCCCTGTTTTGATTTCAGCAAATCAGTTCAACCAAACATAGACAACGTGATTAATATTCTTGAACCCAGCAGCTCATCAATCCATAGTGCAGAATTAGTAGTAGTATTATCTTTTAGTAATAATATGATATATTACTACCATATTTTCCGAACTATAAGTCACACTTTTTTTCATAGTTTGGCTGGTCCTGCAGCTTATAGTCAGGTGCGACTTATTTATCAAAATTAATTTGACATGAACCGAGAGAAATGAACCAAGAGAAAACATTACCGTCTCCATTTAAGAAGCTGTGCCATTTTACAAAGATAAGCTGATTTTGTGTGTGTGTGTGTGTGTGTGTGTGTGTGTTTGTGTGTGTGTGTGTGTGTAAAATAGTATATCAGTCTTGCGAGTAAACTAAAAAATGTACTAGCCAATTGCGATTTATTCTGCCACGGTGTGCATAGAGGGTTGTTAATTCAATATTATACTGTATAAACTGGATAGGATTTCTCATTTTTGTTTAAAGTTGGAGTACTAAAATAAGTAACACTAAGTAAACTAAAACCTTAAACTATAAACACATGTGACCCTGGACCACAAAACCATGTCATGAGGGTTTTTTTTTTTTTTTTTATTGAGATGTATACATCATTTGAAAACTGAATAAATAGCTTTCCATTGATGTATGGTTTGTTAGGATAGAACAATATTTGGCTGAGATACTGCTGTTTAAAATGTTCTGGAATGCGAGGGTGCAAAAAAAAAAAAAAAAAAAAAAAAAAAATCAAAATATTGAGAAAATCCCTTTTAAACTTGTCCAAATGAAGTTCTTAGTAATGCATATTACTAATCAAAAATACATTCTGATATACTTACGGTAGGAGATTATCCATGGAACATAATATCCTAATGAATTTTGGCACAAAAGAAAAATCTATAATTTTGACCCATACAATGTATTGTTGACTATTGCTACAAAAATACTTGTTATATTTATAAATATTTTGAAGTAGAAATGTATTCATTTATACTTTTATTGATTCACTGATTGCAAATGTTTACTTTTTTACTATTCCAGTCAGTTATGATGAATAATATTGAACACTGCTCATGAAATATCTGTTTTACTCCTAAAACTTGACAGTACAGATGTTAAATGGGTTGCAAAAGGCAATTTATGTTGACTTGCAGTGTTAGCGACACATGATGGATTGCAGACGTTAGCAGATCTGCAAACACTTTGAAACAAAGTTTGTGAAGCTCTTTCGTGGAGCTTCAGAGGAAATATATGAGATAACACTTTTTTTTCTTTCCTTTATTCTTCTTCTTTGAGGAACTGTTGTGAAATACACTTGACTATTTTTGAGATTTTTCTCTCCTATACAGTCAATGACAAATAGTCTAAATAATTTACTGCATTTGTTCTGAAAGGTTGGTGTCATGTTGTCCTTTTTTCAGCGCAGTTGGGGTCCTGGTTTTCGCTTGTTAAATCATTGTTATGTACACTGTAAGTAATGAAGCAGAGCCTGTATGTCTTTTTCAGTGCCACTCACTTTCCATGTCAGTATGGACCAAAATCTCCTTGTTGAATCTATGCCTCGAAGAATTAAGGCAGTTCTGAAGGCAAAAGGGGGTCCAACACGGTACTAGCAAGGTGTACCTAATAAAATGTCCAGTGAGTGTATGTGTTCACTGCAAAAAATGCTTTTCTTACACTGATCTATAATATAGAACTGGATTGCTCATGACGTCATTAAAGTGAAGCCGCCGCGCCGCCATATTGGTAATCCCTAGTGTGCGTAAACATTCCATTGAATTAATAGGAATTCGTATGATTTTAATGAGAAAACATCACCTCACAAGTCAGCGTTTATAAATCTGAAGTATTTCTGTATATTATTACAATGCAAACACCCTAGGCATGTAAACGGTTATTTATTTAAATGTCGCTAATTTCCCCTACTTATTAAAAAGCTAAATTCATTACAGTAGTGAGCATCATGAACCCGATAAACATCAGAAAGACACGACCTCACCATATATAACAAACTACAAACTGCTCTTTCTGAAATCTGAATTTATTCAAATAAATAACTGACTATATACAGTACGGATTTAAAGACATAAAGCTTTATTTCCCAGATAGTAAGTTAAGCTTTTCACTTATAGAGCAATATTAAACAACATAATTATATAATTCATTGTAATATATTCAAACCCATTTCTGATACTAATACGTCATGTTTAATAATTCCTGAAAAATTATGTTCATAAAGAAATAAGCTATATTTTGTGTGGAATCAGTTACCTGTGTCGTCAGTGCGCAGCAGACACACCCACCTTAACGGTTTAAATGTATCGATTATCCTGCCGCAAAAGTAAACATTAATTTAAATACACATAACATAAAAAACTGGTCCCTTTTGAATGATTTGAGTTATGAGTTATTTTAGGACAGCGGTTTGAATGTGACTCAATGGTGCTCTGCCGGTAGGGATTAGTAAGATGGTGGATCGAACACTTCCGGTGACTTCACTTTCTGTTGGCAGTTTAGAACGCGATGAGCGATCCAGTTATATATATATAGATCAGTGTTTTCTTACTTGTTTTCAGCCAAATTATCTATAAGTTCTTGAATCAAGAAGGATTTTCTATACATTATTTTCTTGTTTTCAGAAAAATCAAGCCACAATTAAGTGAGTTTTTGCTTGAAACAAGCTAAATAACCTGCCAATGGGGTGAGCTAGATAATCTTGTTTTCTGTTTTACATAAACAGAATTGTTCAACAGTTTGAACCTGTGGAGGTGTTTGCCTTCCATCCAGTTTTATGGCCTTCAGATCAACTGCTTGCATTTGTGGGCTTCAATGCTTTTTATATCTTATATTACTGATAGAAGGTTTGAAGCAAGGAAAAGGATTTGTGCTTTTATTTCAGGCTTTAAAGTGTAGCATGTTTAAAGTGTCTGTTGTAGGTCACTGTCTGTGTGTTATTTGAGTATACTTGAGAGATTAGGATTGACGCTTTGTTTCCTTCTCTAGATGTTGGTTCTGTGGAGGGTCTGGCTTACCATAGAGGATGGGACGTCCTGTACTGGACGAGCTCCACCACAGCCACCATCACCCGCCACAGCATCGACCAAACTAGACCAGACGCTTTCAACAGAGACACGGTGGTCTCCCTGTCTGAGGAGGACCACCCGCACGTCCTCACTCTAGATGAATGTCAGAAGTAAGTCTAGAGTTTTTAGTTCATCTTAGACATTTTGTAAGAGTATTCATTTTCAACTGTATGACTTATACAAACTGAATATGCAGACAGATGAAGAACAGCTATTTTAAGAGTGGGACTTTTATTTTTTTTGTAGTTTGAAAAATATTTTAATGTTACTGAAATAGAACTAGTGGGAATTGTTTTTTTTAAAAACGATTTGCTTTATAATTTAAATGAAAATATGTGCATTTATACGAAATATCAAATGTATATACATTCTTCTTTTTTATTATATTTATATATATTATGCATTTATTTGATAAATTTCTTCTAATTTTAATTTAGTGTTTTATATGTTTTTCTTAAATGTAATTTTCATAACTGATTGCTTTTGGAATTACATTTATACTCCATGGTAATAAATAAATAAATAAATAAATAAATACAAAACTTAAAAAAAAAAAAAAAAACTACTTATTTTCATTACTGTAAAATAAATCCATCCGTCTCAAAGGTCAAAAGTTTCTGGATTCCACCTGACCGCAAAAGAACCCCTGTTGATAAATTTGTTTTGATGGCTGTCTTTCCAAAGGGTCAATTAAGAAAGGGATCCTCTAATTATTTCAGAGTAATTAGTCCCCAGACCACATACAGAGTATTAATTTTACATCAGTGAGTTATGAGCTTCATAAAGATTCAGATTTTAAACAGAATGACCTGTGCTACAGAGATGTGCGGTATTAATCTTTAAACATTTGACGTTTGCATCTCTTGGTCTATGTCAGCAATTCCTTTCATTTGCAAATCAGAAAATATTAATTAAGTTCCACTTCTATGCATATATTTATTATAATTTTTTCTACTTTGGCCAATTGCTGCCCTGCTGAGCGGTTCATGATTGCCTTTTTGTTTAATCCTCTGATTTTAGTGTCATTTAGCGCAGTGGTTCTCAGCTATGTTTTACAGTAAACATTGCGCACAACTCATACGAAAGTAAACTAAAATGTGTGTAATAAAGTATAGGGTAAACGTATCCTATCAGGTGCGACTTATTTATCAAAATTAATTTGACATGAACCGAGAGAAATGAACCAAGAGAAAACGTTACCGTCTACAGCCGCAAGAGGGCGCTCTATGCTGCTCAGTGCTCCTGTAGTCTACTATTAGCGCCCTCTCGCAGCTGTAGACGGTAATGTTTTCTCTTGGGTCTAAATAAATGTGACTTATAGTCCAGTGCGACTTATATATGTTTTTTCCTCGTCATGACGTATTTTTGGACTGATGCGACTTATACTCAGGTGTGACTTATAGTCCGAAAAATACGGTACCTACAGTATTAAGCCCACCAAAATCTAAACTTTTAGATATTTTTAGTACAAAATATATTGGTATGTTAAAATAAAATATTAATCTCTCACACAAAAATATGTAATTTTATTTTAAATGACAAAAGCATTTCAATTAAGATATACATTGTTAAATAAAAAAAGCCTGGCTGTGCTTAATGGCTACATATATGCTCATATCATGTTTTATTAAAAGTGATTGTTTCATTTCATTATGAAACCACTTTTTTAAATGGATGTCAACTAGTCTATAGTCTCTTAAGCCTGAAATACTCCACTTCATGATTTTTGCCCCCATTTTCCACAGATTTACAGTCTGGAGAAGTTGATGCTAGTTGCCAAAGATCAGAGCCAGTCTGCAGAATCCATAGAAAATCGATTAACATAAAGTGTCAAGCATCAGTTAATATTTAAAATCTGTTTATAAAGTATTTACATAGATGTTCAATGTGGAAGAGCTTAAAGAGAGCACATTGAGCTTTATTGGAGCAGCAACATTTTCCAATAAATTTAATGTAATATTTATTAAAATGACAGGTTGTCATGTGACACACAGTCTTATAGAGCTAGTCAGCTAACTGTGTTCTGTAGTATCTGTGTTATGCTGCTAAAACTAACTTTTGGATCTAATGTAATTATTTCCCACAACTTAGGACCAAACATTTATAATATGCAATAGTCTGAACATTAATCCCTTAATTGTACAATAAGTAGTGAAACATACCCAAAAATAAAAGCCACTCTTTTGGTGAAAGTTTTTAGACAGCTTTCAGGATGGCAGCCAGACAGTGTGAACACATGGATTGACTTTAAATTATAGAGCGCATATAGTAACAAACATATCAGTTGGTTAAGACATCACGTAGGATGATAAATTATTGTTTATTTTCATAATCTGATCTCCAAAATGGAAGCGTGCTCAATGGGTACGTGATCTTAATAGGTATGTTTCCCTTTACAGTTATTTATTAAAATTACTATAAGTTGCTGAATTGCTAATACTTGTAAAAGCATTTTGTTGTCAGCACAGATAACAAGTTTTACAAGTGAAACTGTAGTTTTGTTCATGATTTTCTGAAATTCACATCTGCTAATCTGACTAGCATCTAGTAGAATTTGTGCCAACATACCACAAAGTTAGACTGAACGCACAATTTTTGACATCCACAACAAAAGATATACATATTTCTCATTTTTTTTAAAGTTGATAACCGTATATTTTTGTTATTCTTACCATGTTTTTTGTGCTTTATGTAGCAGTTAGCATCATGTAACATCTAAAATTCTGCTTCCTTGATCAAAACTGTCTTGTTGAGAACCACCTATCATCAATTATTAGATATATTGAGACAAATTGAGCTTATAAAAGTCATAGCACTGTGTTTACTTTGATTTTGCCTCAGGCGTCTACATTTAAAATGACTTTTCCCACCATTGTTGGTTAAGTTATATTCAGTCAGATGTGGAATTTTCCTATTTCTGTCTTACTTTTGACTATATATACATTGCCTGATGCTTGAAAAATGTTGTATATGGAAGCAAAATGACAGCTAGTTTTAGTGTTTGTCAAATTTCTAAGGGGAAACAATGCCATACTGACAGTTTGCGTTCTTCAGGTGTACGCTCATAAACAAGATCGTGTTTAACATGACTAATGTTTGTTAAACAAACATTCTCTTCAGTTTTTCTAAGTTGGACATCAGAAATGCAAACCATTGTAACTTCTCAATGGTACAGTAAAATACAATATAGTATATTTTAGTGTTAGCATTAGCATGGCAGTTTTTTATCTAAGGAACATTTCACTGCTTCATACCCTGACGGCACTTAGTCGGACAGTAGCAGTCGGTGTGTTAGCCTGTTAGAGAATTAGCACGATGATAAGTGGCTGCTTCTGTCAGCAAGAAGTCCCAGCGATCCAAAAGCTGCCAAAGATCACAGCTAGGAGTCACACGCCGGCGCTAGCAGCTGACACTGCAAGGTGCCGTCACATGCCAGGCTAGCACACTCGTCTCAAACACAAGGACATGCTCTGTCCTTCTACTGACTTGTCTTTTTCTGCCACGTTAAAATAAAAAGGGCTGTTGCTATTAGGCTGTAGACTTTTTTTTTTATTCTAATTTCAGATTAATACATTTTTAATGAGGCTATTAGCACAGTATAGTGAAGCATCAATGGTTCATGTTTTGTTTTAAGAAGGCTTATATCTAGACTCGGATCATTTTTATGTGTCATTCAAAGAAAACATTTACTGTGTGTATTACTGTACAGCTTATAAAAGTGAGAAGAGAACTAGCATGATTTGTTACATGCCACTACATTTGATCTTATATATGTAATTACATTTTTTAGTAATTTTTAATGGTGACATTATTGCTTAAGTAATACACAACTGATTGCATGCGTATGAAAGTTCAGTCAACCATACAAAAAGTTTCTGCCATATATAATAAGTAGTTACAATGTATTAATCTAATGTATTGTAATACTATATATATATATAAAATTAAAAAGCAACTGATCATAAACTTGAAACGTGCTGTTAAAAATGTTGTGCAAATAAATATATATATATATATATATATATATATATATATATATATATATATATATATATATATATATATATATATATATATATATATATATAAAATGGTCATATTTGAAATCTTTTGTCATACTGTATGGTAAATAAGTGGGGTTGTCAGATTAACATGTATATTTGATAAAATTAATAAAAAAAAAATAAAAATAAAAATAAAACCGCAACTGGTCATATACTTACATAAAAGTACATTTTTGTCATATATAATGGTAAAAATATAAAACATTAAATAAATGTAAGAATTATATTTAAAATATAATTTAAATTATTAATTTATTTAATATTTAATAATAATAATAATAATAATAATAATAATAATAATAATAATAATAATAATTACTATACATAATGGTTTATTATTATTGAATTAACAAATTAATAAAAATAATAATATTATATGAGTTTATTAATTCAGGAAATTCATGTGAAGTAATTAACTTATAAATTATATAATTAATGAATAAAATGACTGCTGATATACAGTGTATTGTCACACGGTGGTACTGTGTAGGAGCAGGGAGGATGCATCACAAAGTGCTTGAAAAAGATGTAAACTAATTCCCCATTTCACAAGGTGCAAACAAGATTACGCCTGTTTCGCATTAATGTTTAAGTTTTTTTCAAGATTGTAGATGTCAAGGTACAGAAACCAAATAATTAAATGTAAAATAGCACTGGATAGTCTTCAGAGTAAAAAAGAAATATACAATCAAACCTACATTTATTCAGACACCTTCAACATTTCTCACATTATTACAGTTTTGCTATATATATATATATATGAACGATGGACGATGGTCTATGAACGCATCCAATATAATACACATCCCATTTTTTCCCTCAACTGTTTACTTACACTTATGAAATAACTGACAGTTTTTTCGAGCATAATTTCAAGGTGGATATTTTGACATATTTTCTTTGTATTTGTCGGCACAAGAGCAAAAATAAGCAAATTCGATGTTCAAGTGTTTTGAGACGCCTTTCTCTGCGCAGAAGAGAGCTCGGCTCAGTGTCGCTGTCCGTGATATGCGTCTCTCTCTCTCTCTCTCTCTCTCTCTCTCTCTCTCTCCACACCGAACACAGCGCACAAGTAACCAGCTACTCCGTTCAGCTTTTCCGCGTCTTGTGTTTGGATGCTTTAATGTTTAAATCGACAAGCGGTAAGGCGTAAAAACATGTGAAAAGGATAAGCTTTCGTGAAGATGCGCAGCAGTGGCCCGTCAACTGTCCTGAGCATCTTTTTAGGCTGGCCTCAGTCAGTTGGTTATATAAAATATCAAGGTGAAAGTCATCATAGCTTGCCTAGACCCAGCTCCCAACCCAACTTTGAGAATCGATCAACGGCTATATTTTTTTATCGCACGATAAGAGTCTCGCGTTAACGCAGCACGTTAATGCCGATATCGGCCCACCACTAATATATATATATTACTTTTGATCATTTTCATACTTAAGTTTTAAAATGCATATTTGTGAAATTTTAATGTGACTTCTCAGGAAACCATGTATGTCTGAAAATTTGAAGAACTAATGGCTTATAATAGTGATACTTATTCTAAGAAAAGTGCTTCTGTGAGTTAAGTTTGATATTTTTTAAGGATGACTCCAGTTTTGTTTTTTTTAGGATGAGAGTTTTATGGTAAAAATCATGTGATGTGACAGCTAACAGTCTGTTTGTGTTCCCCCAGCTTGATGTTCTGGACTAACTGGAACGAGCAAAAGCCAAGTATCATGAGGTCGACTTTAACCGGCCGGAACATCCGCGTCATTGTTAGTGTGGATGTCATCACCCCTAATGGACTCACCATTGACCACAAAGCTGAAAAGCTGTATTTTTCAGACGGCAGTCTCGGCCACATTGAGAGGTGTGATTACGACGGCTCGCACAGATACGTGAGTATGGAGCTGCTTTGTGTGTAACTTTTAAAAAATGCATGGAAGTGCATTAGCTGAAGTGGAGGCTGTGCTTTAAGAGCAGTGCAAACGGCTTTCAGCCTTTGTAAAGCTTCTCTGTTTTGCTGAGGTGAGACATTGAAGGAGGACATAAAGAAATGTAGCTCCCGTCCACTGAATACAGGTTACTTGGGTTCAGTTCATTATAAAAATATACAGGTTTCTGTCATATATAGTAAGTAGGGATGTCAGTGTGACACACTAATTTCATAAAATGTATTATTCAATTTAATATTATTTGAATATAATTGGTTATAAAATAATGCACAAAAATAACGCAACTGGTCATATTCTTATGAAAAATCCTGTTCCTGTCATTTATAATATATTTTTTTTTGTTTATAATTAGTAGGGTTGTCTGTTTAACATGTTAATTTAATAAAAAAGATTATGAAAATATAGCACAAAAATGTAAAACAACTGATCATCCATGTTTTTTTTTCCCACATGTAATAAGTAGGGCTGTCAGTTGTACGTTAATTTAATAAAATGATATATAAAAATAATGCACAAAAAGAAACAAACAACAACACAATCTAGTTTCTGCTGTATATATATTAATTACGGCTGTTAGTTTAACATGGTAATTTAATATAATTAATTAGGGGAAAAAATACATAAATATTTAATAATACAAACATTTACAACTCAACTTAAAGAATTGTTCCAACTATATCAATTGACTGACAGACCTAAAAATAAGTTGTTAATAACTGCTAAAGTAAACCAATTTTAATGTTTACTTTCATCACAGGCCAGGAACCGCAGGTTAGAGGGTTTGACATTGTTTATCGGTTGATGACCGCCAACAATGCCGTGGTGTGCTAAATGGGTTCTAGGTGGCTAATGAAACGATCTGCTCGCTGGGCTATTAAAAGGTGAAAATTGGTCTGTGCGCACAAAAGGAAGATTTGTTTTGTTGCATGTCAGACAGATAGCAAGGCTAGTGAGGCAGACCCTGTCAGAGTGTACCATCTAGGTTACAGCTGACAGATTCAAACTCCAGCCTTTTCATACTTCCTCTAGAGGAAAACACACACAGCCACACATTTAAACTCCCAGGAGTTCAGAATCATGCAAATTAGATGAAACCTAATAACAACAAAACATCAGATATGCCACTTTCATTACGTAAAGTGTGTGATTTCTAAAACACTGTAACATTTTGTTACAGTGGTTGGAAAGCAATCTATTCTGTTCAGATTTTGAAAACCATTTTTAATTGCGTTATTGTGTAGTTTAATAATTTCTTTAAAGAAAGTGTTGTGTAAATATAGTTCCTACTTTCAAATGAGGCTTTTGTGAAAAGTGTTTCCATCCCGCTTTCTTACCCGCAATTTTATTTATTACCCGCAACTGCGAGTTTATTTTTCATAAATAGGAAAAAAGAGGAAAAAAGTCAGAATTGCAAGTTTGTATTATGAAAATCTTTGAATAAAAGTCAAAATCATAAAATTAGTTGTGTGATAAAACTCGCAAGTCATCGTCGTCGTCTTTGTTTTTTTTTTTTGTTTTTTTTTATTCAGTGGGGGTTTTGGCCTTCCACACATTGCAGTTGACAGTGAGAAATGTTTTCCTCAATCTAGATTTGCAGTTTTCACAGTTGTATTTTACGTTCAGCTTAATTTGCAGTTTTCCTCAAAGGTAGTGAATATGTTGTAGATTTGTTAAACTAATACAAAGTTCTGTCATGAAACTCTAGATGGCACAGATCTATAGGCTGTAACTCAATCTGGTATAGTGATGTCATTGTGGATGGAAACTAGCCATTGGCTAAATTCAGTTCAATGCATGAAATGGCAACATGTATGTTACAATTGAACGTGGTCCCTTTTCAAATAAATTGTAATAAATAAAATGATTCACATAGCATAGCTGATTGGTTACTTTTCAAATTATCAACTCCACATTCAAATGTGAGGCCTGTGCTTGCTGTAACATTTGCAGCGTACTTCAGAAACCTCCCCAGCTCTTTTAGTTTTCAAATTTATGAACAATCAAATAGTATGTACTGTGTAATTTACCTATTTCCAAAAGTAGTAAATGCATTGTAAATGTTACAGCAATGTTATCATTTTCAAATTAAGCTTTACTCTTTGCAATTGGCTGGGAAGCATTTGATTCATTTCAGATTTGTAGTTTTTAGTTTTTAAGCATGTTACTTCATGAATAAAAAAAAAAAAAAAAGGTTGTAAATACACTGTAGAAAGGCTACACTAATGTTATCACATTCAAATGAGGCTTTTCGGTTTACATCTGGTTTTAAAAAGCATTTGCTTCAACTCCGTAGTTTTCAGTTGTTTATATTTTTACAACTATTTCTTTAACGGAGAATCGCCAATAAAAATTTCACAATGTCGCAATTCCACAATTTCGCAATTCTTTCCAGTACTCATAAAAATCACATCCAATTAGATCTAACTACCTTATGGGCACATTTGATTTGTTCTGTACATAAAAAGGGCGGAGCTTAGCCAAGGGGTCAGTATAGCTTTAAAAAAATAGAACCTGTTTAATTAAGGTTATGTTTGAGTAACCCGCCATCACATTATTGGAGAGCAAAGTCTGAAATAATCCCTGCTTA
Source organism: Carassius gibelio (assembly GCF_023724105.1). Taxonomy (NCBI): domain Eukaryota; kingdom Metazoa; phylum Chordata; class Actinopteri; order Cypriniformes; family Cyprinidae; genus Carassius; species Carassius gibelio. The sequence goes on along the minus strand of NC_068417.1, from coordinate 23,494,173 downwards.
GAAGCTACTTGAAACGTAAGCCTGCGCTCGGAGCAGGAATGTCATGTTCGTGTCCACTGATTCGTAATTCAATGCTAAAAACTTTAGATCGAGAGCATGAAGAGGTTTTTTACCTGTGGAGACGACAGCTCTGATATCAGAACGTCATGCAGATATGTCTGCCACATCTTTCATCCTGATCCCCCACACATGTGTGTGGGGCGGCGATGAAACACTTGGGAATAAAGACGTCTCGACCGCATGAGGGTGAGAACACGTGTTTGACATGTTGTCATCGCGGATTAAAGTGCAAGCCTCGCTCTCCATGCGCCAATCCAGCTGCCTATTATTATTACAAAGAAACTGGCATTCAAACGGACGGCCCCTCAGAGACATCTGTGTCTGCGTGTGTTACTGAAGAGCGGTTAATGCTGCACTTCAGAACAGATGTGTGTGGCTCACAAAAGCCAAGCAAAAAATAAATAAAAAATGAAAAATGAAAAGCTCTTAAATTTGAGGAAAAAAAAAATATATAAAAAAAATGTGTGCAGCCTCTCTTTTAACCCATCAAGGGTTACATGCAGTTTGAAACTGTAATTTAGTATTTGTAGTGGCTTGTTTTGTGGATGTTATATTATATAGTAACTTAACAGAAATATTGGTTTCTCTATTTATTTGGATTTGTATAGTTATATATTTATCCTTCCTTTTCTTTGTTGCTTTGCTATATTATGTTAAGATAGTTTTTGTGGCCTGAAGTTTTTCTTTTTCTTCTTCTTGTTTTGTATTTGTGTCTATTTTATCTGTCATTTTTATCCATCCATCCATCTATCTTGTTTCAACAACAACAATATAATGATGTACACATAAAAAAGATTTTATTGACTTTTTTTTCCTCTCTGAAAAAGAAAAAGAAAAAAGAGAACTTAATCTAAAGGAAATGAAACAAAAAAAAATAAAAAAAATAATTGTAATCTAATTGTCAAAATTGCTGACAAAAATTGCTTTTGTCAAAATGCTTTGATTTTATGAAGTTTTATTTATTTACCGCTGTTTGTTGTAAAAAAAAAAAAATTATTCAAATAAATGTGAGAAATCAACATTTTTCTTTTTTTTAACACACAGGGAAAAAAATGACTTAATCTCATTGACTTTTCAAAACTGTTATCACATTAATTAATTCGTTTTATTTACTCAGTTTTTTTTTTTTTTTTTTTTTTTTTTTTTTTTGCTTTTCATATAAATCTGAGAATTAAGAAGGTTTTTTTTTTTTTTACATTTTTTTACATGTACATCAGACAAATAAATATATGATAGACCTACTGCATTATTTAATTTTCTTTAATGTAACCTTCGGGGCATATGTACCATATGGAGTTGTGGAGAAAAATAAATACATAACAAGTGATGATACAGTTTTCACTGAGTGAGTCATGACAGTTTGTTTTTGATAAGGACCGAATGTTTTTAGTGAAAGTTTTATTTTACGTACCAAAGTCAAATTCGAAATCTATTTGTTGAGTGTAGATTTTGAACCCCGGTTTGTTCCCATCTCTACCATCTCCGTTTTCTGAGTGACAGGACTCAATCCATTTCCTCCAGGCACGTGAAGAACAGCCTCTCTTTCACAGCTTAACTTCCTCCCCGAGGCAGTGCGTGATGTACTGTATCTCTGTGTCTGTTACAACAGCGATTCCATTTACACTCTCTCTAGATCTGGTTTAATCATTTATAATGTGGGGGATAATGGAGGAGGGCTGTCCTTCGGGTGTCACGATGCTTCCCCTCTGGCTCTGGACGGGCCCGTGTGTCTGTGTGAATTATACAGACACTCACTGTACTTTATTTTGGTCTGTGCACCTTGGTGCTGAAAGTAAACTGTCTGATGGAACTGTGCTGTACAGCAGGAGAGATGCTTTCATTTATTTATTACCAGTGCTTCAAAGTTATTTAATGATTTTTACAAGATAACTGTAAGATTTATGAATAGAATCTATCTGTCTGTCTGTTGGTCTGTCCATCCGTCCGTCTGTCTGTCCTTATATCTGTCTTTCCAACATTGTTCTATCATACTGTCTCTCCATTCATATCATACTGTCTCTCTGTTGTTTTTCCTGTCTGTCTGACACTCCATCCATCCATCCTTCTATCTGTCATCCTACCTGTCTGTCTATCTATCTTTCTATCGATAACCCATCCATCCACCCTTCCATCTATCCACCATTCTATCTATTGTTCTATCCATCCATCCATCCGTCATTCATTCATCCATCCATCCATCCATTGTTCTGTCATTCTACCCATCTGTCTGTCTGTCCATCCATCCATCCATTCATCCATCCAACATTCTATAGTTCTATAGTTATCATTCTATCATTCTATCTGTTGTTCTTTCTTTTTCTATTGTTCTCATTCTATCAAACTATCTGTTGTTCTATTTTTTATCAATCCATCCAGTGTTGTATCTGTTTTGTCTGTCTGTCTGTCTTTCCATCCATTGGTCTCTCTGTTGTTTTATCTGTCTGTTTGTCCATCCATCTATCAATCGAACCATCATTTTAACTTTTTATATATTTATTTTGATCTGTTTTGCTATCCATCTGGCATTTAAGCACAAGCTCCAAAAGTTCAGAACGTTTTAAATTAATGAGAAATATAAATTCACCAAAAGTCTACAACCTGAAATGTTTAATGGTGCTCTTATAAAAAAACTGTATTTTTTTATTAGTGTTATCAGGATATTTCCCTCACTTAAATTCTTCTACTTAAATTTGTAGGTAATCGTGAAATCAGGACCCGGAACGTTCTTTGGCTTGGCAATTTACAGAGACTTCATCTTCTGGTCGGACTGGACGCAGCGGGCTGTGATCCGCTCCGATAAATTCACCGGAGCCAATACGAAAGTCCTCCGTGCAGACATCCCTCATCAACCGATGGGAATCATCGCTGTTTCCAACGACACCAACAGCTGTACGTGATTAATTTCCTTTGTTCCGTCACATGACGCAACTGTTTTAACATTTAACTCAAACCAAACGTTTTTAGATGTATTGAAACTGAAGTGTTGGCTCAACAAACTTTTATAATATATTCCTAAAACCCTTGAATCAAAGAGAGTTTTAAAACGAGCAGATAAACACGTTTTTCGGTTGACGTAGCAGATCTTCTTGTTCGTCTTGTTTGTATTAGTCACACAAAGCTTGTTTGTATTATTCACACAAGGTGTCTGAGATGCTTACTCTGTGATGAGAGCAGACACAATGCAAAGTCACTGATGTTAGATGCGTCAGAAGTCACTGGGGACTTTTTTGATGGTTGTGCGGGAAGCTGGAACGAAATCAACACAATCTGACCTGAGGGTCAGATGAGCTGATGAACATAGTCACAGTGTGCTTTGCTGACTGTGTATTACAGGACAAGCTTGGTTTATGTCAGCATGGTGTGATAAATACAAAGACAAATCATGTTAATGAGTGACTGTTAGGGGTTGTGACTAGACTTATCCCATGAGACGAGACACGAGATGGTTCACAAGGATAGGATGAGACGAGATGAGACAATATTTTTAGATTTTTGATTTTTTGATTAAATATACAGGGAAACTAGACTTATTCAACTGAAAAACTAAATTAAAAAAATGAAAGCACATTTTTAAATGTACTTTATGAATTGAAACTTCTATTTTAATAAATTATATGTAGCAATAAACAACACTTAAACTAGAGCTGCATGATTCTGGAAAAATTGAGAATCTTGTTTATATATATACCATATTTTTCGGACTATAAGTCCCACCTAAGTATAAGTCACATCAGTCCAAAAATACGTCATGACGAGGGAAAAAAACACACATATAAGTCGCACTTGACTATAAGTCGCATTTATTTAGAACCAAGAACCAAGAGAAAACATTACTGTCTACAGCCGCGAGAGGGCACTCTATGTTTTTAGTAATAGGCTACAGGAGCATTGAGCAGCATAGAGCGCTCTCTGGCGGCTGTAGACCGTAATGTTTTCTCTTGGTTCATTTCTCTTGGTTCATGTCAAATTAATTTTGATAAGTTGCACCTGACTATAAGTCACAGGACCAGCCAAACTATGAAAAGAAGTATATATAAATTAAATATAAAAAAATATATATAAATTACACATTTCAATGAAGGGGTCAGTGTCTCAATTCATAAAAACCTGCTTCACAATTGGAATCTCCTGAATGAATGATTCAATGGAAAACTTTTTTAAATGGTGAGTTGTTGCCACCTCCTGGTGGAAGAGGATAAACGTTACAATACATACAAGTATTACGATGTTTTAGTTTTGAGTGGTACTGTAAACAGTTAATGTTTATTCCCAAATTATAAACTTTTATCCCAGTACTTGTGTTATTTAAATGTTTGTAACACAGAAATAATGATTTGTGTTGTGTTGTGTTGCTCTTTCTGGATCAGCAGCAGCATGAATGATTTATTAAAGGGGGGGGGGGGGGTGAAATGCTCGTTTTCACTCAATATCCTGTTAATCTTGAGTACATATAGAGTAGTACTGCATCCTTCATAACTCCAAAAAGTCTTTAGTTTTATTATATTCATAAGAGAAAGATAGTCTGTACCGATTTTTCCCGGAAAAACACGACCAGCTGGAGGCGTGACGTGTGGGCGGAGCTAAAGAATCACGAGCGCCAGTAGGCTTTTGCGTTGAGAGCGTTTGGAAGCTGTGACATTACCGTGAGGAAAAAATCATCCAAAACAAACCATGGCTAACAGTCAGATTCAGCATATATTTATGATCCAGAATCAGATCCAGAGGCTGAAATTTAACAAGAGCATCAGCAACAACGACATCTCTATGTGGTATGTACTGAAACTGTATATATTTGCTTAGCGGTATTGGAAAATGACGTTCCACTTTGTTGTCTTTTTTTTTATTTATTATTATTAAGCTGTACATGTGGAAAGTGCAGTTTGATGACAACATCGCATGTTGTTTACTTGATGTGCTTACGCGCCGATAGCTAAGTTAACAACACAGAGATATTTGAAGCAGTTTTACTCACCGCATGCGGTTCCAACCCACGATCGTGACGCTTTTCGTTGGGACTGCATTATCCTTAAGAAATAAACGATATGCAAATCCGTCGTCAAACTGGACCTTGTTTTAAATCAAGCATCTTCGAAATGCAGGGAACAAACACAAACACTTGCACAACTCCGTTGATGCTCTGTAAAAATAAACTCCATCCACTGGTCCCTTAATGCTGTTTCTCTTTTGGTAATCTGTGCAGGGTTGTCTTGCCCTGGCAACCAAAAACACACTCCTTTTGTGACATTTCGCGACGCTCTCGCTTTGATCAGTGAACGTCTGTGGTGCTCTCAGTGCTCTGCTATACGGGAGCGCGCTCTTCCGGCAGACATGCTCTCAGGACCCATATAAGGAAATTCCGCTCCATCTAACGTCACACAGAGCCATACTCTAAAAAAAACTTTCCCAAACTTGTGACAAACCGGAAGAAATATTTTTGGAACAGAAATACTCCTTCAAACATACAACTTAATTTTTGAAACTTTGTCCATGTTTAGCATGGGAATCCAACTCTTTAACAGTGTAAAAAACTCAGTATGCATGAAATAGCATTTCACCCCCCCTTTAACATGGGCAGTGATAAAACATACTTCTCGTATTATACAGACACTCGCAATGTGAAACATCGTATTAGATATAGCTTAATCGTTGTCATTCAGGAATAAGAACGCATGGGTGTTTGAATCTAGATTGCAATCTTTAAACGATTAATCATGCAGCTCTAATGTAAACACTGCAAATTATTTTTCAAGGATATCGTCACATTCTCGGGAGAACAGTCGGATCTTGCAAGACACATATTTTATATTGTCAGTATTTTGACTTTTACGTTTATATTTTCGGACCACAAAATTTAAACCTGCAGTGCTTGGTAATTGCATCTGTTGAAACTCCCAAGGAGCACCACATTTCAAGTGCCTGAGGTGTAAATCTTTTAAAGGGAATAAACTACATTCGATTCACTCAGGAAGTAAAACTGCACCTTGAAATTTACAGAATTAGCAGAAATGATAGAACATAAGACATTTATAAAATGCCGACTTTCCGCTCCGCTTCTTTCTTGGCATCGATACAGACATTTCTTTGTTTGCAATTCAAGCCTCAATGCTTCAAAGGACTCTAATGGAAGCAGCTTAGATGCTTGGCATCCTAAACCGCAAACTGAGATTTTTTTCATCCCAGGACTCTCTTAGGAGACTTGGACCTCGGTAGCCACCGTCCCTGCTATCTATATAGTGCAGATGATTCTATTAAGGGAATTTACACAGACGGAGCTATAAAATGCTGTAATTCTAAGTTATTTCCCACTTTACCTTTTAAATCATAACAAAAATAAGACAAACTTATGCTGTTCCAAACCACATTACTTTTTCCTTCTACATATAATGACATACATACTATTTTTTTAGGTTAACTTTCCCTTTAAAAGTGGGTACCATCTGCAGTTCCTTTTATTCCAACTAATAAACATTCCTTTATAATCGCCAGCCAACAGAAATCAGCCATCGTAGAGTCCATGTTATTAAAAGCCCCATCCCATAATAAGCGAAAGCCTCCCAGGACTGACGCCCCATGTCGCTACGGTGAAAGACGCTGGCCCAGTGCACTCATCTGAATCCTCACCATTTGTGCAGGGGAATACGCTCGGCCCACGGCTCTGGAGTCTGGCAGCCGCTTGTGTGTAGATAGGGCACGGTTCAGAGACCCGCGCTCCACGCCAACGTCTGTGCCAAGCACAGTTCAAGCTCACACCCGCTGAGGAGCCCAACCCTCTGACTGGCACTGCAAGAGTGCCCTTCAAGCATTGAGTGTGTGTGTGTGTGTGTACGGAGCTCAGCTGAATGTATTGTGTTAAAGACATCGGATGCCTTAGGCCACAGTTAAAATATAGCGGTGAGAAATTGATAAAATATTTCACACAGCATTCAATAATGCTGTTCTGTATTCCAACAAACATGTTTTGTGGTCATTACTAAATAATACAAGGAACCTTCATTATATTAATAAATTCATACGCTAGAAAGATTCTGTGTCTGAATTGCTTGGATCTAAATCCAGATTGTCATTCAGATGTCCTGCTGCTCTCAATAGATTCAAAATCTTGACTGTGATCCATGTTCTAAATCTAGATTATGTTTCAGATTCCATTTGCACGGAATATAGAATCTGGAACCAGTTTGTGATTATGCATCCAAATTGGAGCCCAAATTAATTTTGTTCTGAATATAGATTTTAAGATTGTGAATCTGATTCATATTGATAAAATAATAGCATTTACATGCAAATTGTAATTCAGATTTCCCTTGCTCTAAATACAGATTTTAAATGAAGATCGCGGTTTAGTTTGTGATAAATTTCAATATTTTAAATTAAGATTGATTAATACTCTAAATATGGAATTCTGAAACCATATTATGATTAATTTTGTACATCCAAATTGCAATCTAAATTTCTTCTGAAAATTTATTTTATTAAAAATATTGTGATTCAAATTCATATTGTTCAGAATATAAAGATTATTTAGAGATTTTCGAGTCTATGAAGTTTGTGGTCAAGACTCGTCTAGAGTAGGGTTCATACTTTAACTCCAGATTATGATTCAGATTCCGTATGATATAAATATATAGTCCTGGAACTAGTAGGGATTTTCATGTTAACCATTTCACCGTTAACATGAACGCTAAATCGAATGTGAAAGTGAACAGCCAGTGTACATTCAAAAGTGATTTCAATACCTGTACATTGATAATGCAATAATTATAAACAATATAAGAATGTTTGCGGGAGTGGCCACAAAAATTGTTATGGTCAGAAATTGAGCGAGAGCGGCATTACGAAACAGTCCTGCGTGGAGCTTTTACTCCAGACTATCTGCACAGTACGTCGACATTTTAAGCAACTTTTTAAAAATAAAAAGAAGGTATACTTAGTGTATGCCTATTTATTTTATTCTTTTATTTGATATTGTCTTGTTTTTCTCTGTTATCAGAAGCGCTGCAGGTGTGTGATAATTTGTTGCTGTATTGTTCTGTATGCTGCTGTTTGTACGTTAAAATAAACTTGTGGGAAAAAAAAGATTTTATTTTAAATGGGTCACAGACACTCATCCATTCTATTTTTATTTAATAGTCCTACTGATTTATTGTTCCAATCTTATCAGTTAACAGTTAATGTTCGGATAACAAGTAACAGGGAAAGTTACAGAAATAAACATCCCTAGTAACCAGGTTATCATTAATATTGTAGATCCATATGGCAATCCAAATACTGTACAGTAAATGTTGCTCTTAATTATAAATTCTTTATTCTGCAGTTTAAATGCTAAACCCCCCAATATTAATATTAAATAACAATACTTTTATATATATTTTTATTTATTAATTTATTTATTGTTGTACATCTCACGATTTGTCTCAGAGCACTAAAATGAGTGATTTTACCAAAGATTTCTCTTTCTACTTTTAGGTGAGTCATCCCCATGCAGCGTGAATAATGGAGGGTGCCATGACCTCTGCCTTTTGACTCCACTTGGTGTGGTAAACTGTACATGCCGTGGAGAACGGATATTACTGGATGATAACAGATGTGTATGTAAGTCCTGTATCCTCTCTGTCTCTGTACCTCTTGCTCATTTTCAGTCACCCAAATTTTTTTTTTCCATATCTGTTTTTATTGAAGCTATCGTTATGCTGGCGTTTTCCAAATAATAGCAGATATTTCTGCTTGGGATGCTGGTGTTGAAGCAAGTTATGAGAATGTGCAATGTTTGGCGGCTGATTCGCTCTGGATTAAAATTTAGAGCGCACATTCAGGTCTGACGTGCCCTTGGTCTAGAGGCGGATAGCTGAGAAACAGGGGGTATGTGGGACAGAACGGCTGCTTTTAGCATAGTGAGAAGAACATTCTGCTGCCCTAGGAGCAAACTACAGCATAAATCTCTCAGCAAGGCTGTGGTCCAACAACCTTATTACTGCAGCATTCTTATGCTAATTATTATTTATATTATTTGCAAATCTGATTGACTGAGATTCCTGTGGCTCTGAATGTAGATTCCAAATCCAGATTGTGATTCAAATTAATTTTGGTCAGAATTTAGGTTCTGGGCCCAGATTATGAAAAACTAAGTGTGCATATAGATTGTAATTCAGCAGCCAAGATTGTGATATCGACTCAGATTGTAACCAATATTCTGAATCCAGATTATGATTCACATTCTATTTGCTATGAATATGTCATTTTGGAACCAGATTGTAATCTATATAGTACATCAATTTAGTAGTACATCATTTTACTTCAAATATTCTAAATCCAAATTTGTGATTCAGATTCATTTTCCTCAGAATTTAGAATTAGAAATTTAGGTTCTGGATCCAGATTGCATACAGTTTGTAATTCCTAAGGTGACCCTATGCGCAAAAAAAACAAAGTGCACCACAATGCTTCAAGTCAAACGAACGAACAGACACGTGAAAGCGATTCGAAAGCATAAGGAGCCGTCTGTTCTGAACATTATAGCTCTCATGAATGTTACACAACGATCAACCTGCACAGTGCAAATAGCCAAAACCTGGATATTTTAGGCAATATTAAAATCCTGCCTAGGATGTGTCCTGTATGAACGGCGCATATGGTCACATCTTAAATCAAAAAGGATTTTCTAGTTGCTGGTTTCTTTACAACATATTTGCATAGTTGATACTGTTGGCTAGATCTAGATATTAAATGGTTCGGGGGGCTTCTGTCTAGACATTG
>NC_068417.1:23436863-23479363 GCF_023724105.1 Carassius gibelio | reverse complement strand
AATATTTGACAGTAATATACTTAGATATTTATGATATATGTAGAAAGCCCAGGACCTACTGAGAATATTTAGTGACTTAATAAGTCCTTGTGGCTGAGTGAAACAGAGCTCTGGAAGTCAATGAGTATGTAGAATATATATATATATATTTTTTTTTGGAACTTTACAGTCCTGTCAGAATTTATGAGCTGAGCGCACATAAACGCCATCGCAATGTTGTAATTAAAAGTTGGAAAGTTGGATTTTCTTTGAAATCTGCAAGTTAGGGAATGTCAATAAAGGAATTGTGGTAAAAGTGGGTTGCTGATGATCATGTGTGAATATTTTATTGTGACTTGTTGATGCTGCAGTTTCATTCATTCATTCATTAAGTCGCTGCTAAAATGTAAATGTAAATGTATTCACATTCTGACATGGTATTGTATATACATAAATCTCAGAATGTGTGTAAATGAAATTTTGGCATCAAGTCACAATATTTATATATTGTACACGTAATATATATATATATATATATATATATATATATATATATATATATATATATATATATATATATATATATATAATTTTACACAGACTTTTTAATGATCACAACTGAATTTTAATTGTAAATGATAATTTATTAACTTAATTTATTCATTTACACAGTAATAATATATAAGGTCAGTTCAACATGTGGCAAATTTTTTCAGGTTTATTAATTTTCAAATGAAATCAATCAATAAATCGATCAGTCAATCCCTATAATAAATTTGTTTTGACAATAAAATTTTAGTTTTTTTTTTTTTTTTACTACAGGTTCGATTCATTTTATGTTTTAATGAGAGAATTTATATTGATGTGTATTTGTGTCCATGCATACAGTATTTGTTATACATTTGTATACGTTTATATGTTTTTCACTTTTACTTTAATTATCATAGTTAAAACAGGTGTTTTTATCTTATTTTATTTTGAAAAGTATCCATCTAATGATACCATATTGAAGTTTTCTTTTAGGCGGTTATAGAGTCTTTACACAGCAATGAAAAAAATAAATAAAATAAAATCAATGCCTAGGGTCATAAAACTTCCTGTAAACACCCATTTATGATTTCAAACCTTCTACATAGGAACTTTCCTGGAAGTCTTGAAGGCAGAAATACATAAAACTAATGTGCGATTGTTAGCTAAAGCACTGTTTCTCTAAAAATCTTCATGTCCTTTTAAAAACTAGAGTCCTCCAGAAATGAGCACAAACCTTTAATAGAAATATGAAGAGGATTCAGTTCCTGACCTCAGCTGTGGTCACTCCCATCATGTAGAAAACAAATACTCGCATTTTTACTATTATTTTACTCAAGGAGATGCTTCAGGTTTAAAACAGCCTTGATATGCAAGTCAGAATCCAAATGTAAATACAAAACCACAGATAAGAAATGTGATAATTGAAGCTGAGGTAGACATTTACAGGTCATACAATTGATTTGATTACAGCATGCTCTCATCCTTTTTTTTCTCTCTCAAAATAGTGGTGAACCTAGCAAACCCTTTGGTAATGGTTGAAAGTAAGAACCATCTCTAAAAACTCATTGTCTTCATTCTGGCATTTCTCCCAGCTTCTTCAGTTCATACATGTGAGGACGGCCATTTTGCGTGTCCCAGTGGAAACTGCATCTCCAGCGTCTGGTTGTGCGATGGACAGAAAGACTGCGAGGACGGAGCGGATGAATTTCAATGTGGTGAGCACCACCTCTCTCCATTTTTCAACTGATCAGGCCTGCCAGACACATTGTGTGCTCTATATGTCATCCTAATGAATATATCCACGTCTAAAGACTTTATTTAACTTCAAGTCACGTACCACCATCTACATTAGAACGTAAGTGCTATTTTGCTCTATTGATCGACTTGTCACGGCTGGTATGTGGTAAGTGCTAAATGTGAGGGTCCTGGCTTTACACAGTTACAGTTATGCTTTTATCTAAAAGTTATTTTAAATTCCAGACAAAATATTGTAGAAGTCTGATAAGCTGGTACTTTTATGTGATTTCATTTTATTGAAGCGCCTTTCCACTTCAGGGTAAAAACAAAAAGCGAATTATATTCTCCTAATTGCAACTTTTTCCTTTATAATTTTGAATTGTCATGTCCCATTTGTGGCTTTGTATTTGAAAATGTGACTTTTTCTCATAATGTATTTGTATTATTATTATTTTTATTATTACTTATTTCACAATAGTGCATTTGTAGCAATGTTACTGTTTTTCACAAAAAGTTTATATCTCCCATGGTGACTTCATGCCTCAAAATGTGATTTTAAGTCCTGCATGTGACTTTATTTCTCGTTATTGTATTTTTTTTATTTGTAATTATGACTTTGCTCACAGTTTGCAAATGTATAGCTCCCATGGTGACTTTATACCTGAAAATGTAACTTTAAATCTCGCAGTGTGACTATTTTTCATTATAGCAATATTTTCTTTTAAAATTACTATTGTATCTTACAGTATGACTGTATATCTTTCAGTGCTGCATTATATCACAGTGCAGCTTTATTTTTTTTTCTCAATTTGCAAATACACATCTCTTGTGGTGACTTTATATTTGAAAATGTATTTTGTGATATGTCGTAATTTTTTTTTTGTTGAATTTCTGTATCTCACAATTTGACTGTATATTTTGCAGTGCTGCTTAATATCTCATAATGCGACTTTATACCGCTTTGTTTTTTTTTTGCAATTCGCTAATTTAAGTCTCCCATGGTGACTTTACATCTGTCAATGTCTTGTTATATGGATAATTATTATTATTATTTAATATCTTACAATATGACTATATATCTTGCAGTGCTTTAAATCATGTAATTTGATAATATATTATTTCTTACAATTTGTGGCTTCTTACAATTTAAGGATATGATCAGGGGGCATATTTAAATGATTTTCATTATATTTTTTTAAAGAAAGTTACTTGAACAACTGTATAACCTTAGGTGAAGGTTAATTCCAGCCACATCTTGCTGTAAATGTGTTGCATAATTGTTCATCTTATCGACATTCATGTTTCTCTCCATCTCAAACTTTGTGCTGTACCTCTAAAGTGAGCAGAATCGTAATGAGCAGAAAAGTGTGAGGTTTTAGGAAGTTCTGCTTTCCTGCTGCGACCAATCTTTGCTTTGCTTCTGTCCCGACCCCGTGCCAGGAATCTTTTTGGTTCCGCTTCAAAGCGTCTTATTCTGAGCAAGAACTCTGATCTGCGACTGAAGCTCCTGTGAAGCCAGCGCAACCCTGGACCACGTAGCGACCTTGTAGTCACTGACCCAAAATCAGAAGTAATATGGATTTGTTTCTATGTCCTTGATCTTGACGAATGTGCTGGTGCCGTTTCACCTTTCAGTTTGGTTATTTGTTCTTTTGAGACTTCCCCTATAGCAAGGTTTTGAATAATGACCCTCATTTACCTATTCATCCTCTCCGCTTTCGTTGTCTTCAGCCCTTTTGGTGTCACTTTTTTAAACCTTTTTCTTGGTGACCTTGGTGTCTCTGTCCCAGCTGCCGGTGGCTTTGCAGAGATATCACAAAATCAATGGCAAACGCAAGCAAACAAACTTTCAGACTGCTGATAGGGGCATATTCGGTCGCACCTCTCGTGGCTCGTGTGCGTATGCAAGTGGACAATTACTTTAAAAGTGCTTGCTAGCACGATCGCCTTCCAAAGTTGAATTTCTAATCCCAACAAGGGCGAAGAGAGCTTTTAGAGGCCACTTTCCACAGATATTGTACTCAGTTTGGCTTTCAAACTATTTAAGTGGATTCATAGGTTTTTTAATTTTGCTTACTAGAGGATATAATTCATGTCATTTCAAACCCATATGGCTTATTCTTTCTTGGAACACAATGTAACATACTTAGATTTGTGTGTGTGTGTGTGTGTGTGTGTGTGTGTGTGTGTGTGTGTTTGTGTGTCTGTGTGTGTGAGTGTTGTTAAAAAAAAAAAAAAAAAACACTTCTTAGTTTTCATGCCAAAAAGGACAATTCTGATATCATTTATTTATCCTCATGTTGTTCCAAACCTGTATGACTTTTTTTCTTTTCTGGACCACATAATTTCCAATTTTTATTTTATTATTTATTTTTTATTCTTTTGTGTGTGTTATTATAAGGTGAAAAAAAATTGTTTTCATACATATCATATAATATATATATATATACATATATATATATATATATATATATATATATATATATATATATATATATATATATATATATATATATATATATATACATACATATATATATATATATATATATATATATATATATATATATATACAGTCTTGTTCAAAATAATAGCAGTACAATGTGACTAACCAGAATAATCAAGGTTTTTAGTATATTTTTTATTGCTACGTGGCAAACAAGTTACCAGTAGGTTCAGTAGATTGTCAGAAAACAAACAAGACCCAGCATTCATGATATGCACGCTCTTAAGGCTGTGCAATTGGGCAATTAGTTGAAAGGGGTGTGTTCAAAAAAATAGCAGTGTCTACCTTTGACTGTACAAACTCAAAACTATTTTGTACAAACATTTTTTTTTCTGGGATTTAGCAATCCTGTGAATCACTAAACTAATATTTAGTTGTATGACCACAGTTTTTTAAAACTGCTTGACATCTGTGTGGCATGGAGTCAACCAACTTGTGGCACCTCTCAGCTGTTATTCCACTCCATGATTCTTTAACAACATTCCACAATTCATTCACATTTCTTGGTTTTGCTTCAGAAACAGCATTTTTGATATCACCCCACAAGTTCTCAATTGGATTAAGGTCTGGAGATTGGGCTGGCCACTCCATAACATTAATTTTGTTGGTTTGGAACCAAGACTTTGCCCGTTTACTAGTGTGTTTTGGGTCATTGTCTTGTTGAAACAACCATTTCAAGGGCATGTCCTCTTCAGCATAGGGCAACATGACCTCTTCAAGTATTTTAACATATGCAAACTGATCCATGATCCCTGGTATGCGATAAATAGGCCCAACACCATAGTAGGAGAAACATGCCCATATCATGATGCTTGCACCTCCATGCTTCACTGTCTTCACTGTGTACTGTGGCTTGAATTCAGAGTTTGGGGGTCGTCTCACAAACTGCCTGTGGCCCTTGGACCCAAAAAGAACAATTTTACCCTCATCAGTCCACAAAATGTTCCTCCATTTCTCTTTAGGCCAGTTGATGTGTTCTTTGGCAAATTGTAACCTCTTCTGCACATGCCTTTTTTTTTAACAGAGGGACTTTGCGGGGGATTCTTGAAAATAGATTAGCTTCACACAGACGTCTTCTAACTGTCACAGTACTTAAAGGTAACTCCAGACTGTCTTTGATCATCCTGGAGGTGATCATTGGCTGAGCCTTTGCCATTCTGGTTATTCTTCTATCCATTTTGATGGTTGTCTTCCGTTTTCTTCCACGTCTCTCTGGTTTTGCTCTCCATTTTAAGGCATTGGAGATCATTTTAGCTGAACAGCCTATCATTTTTTGCACCTCTTTATAGGTTTTCCCCTCTCTAATCAACTTTTTAATCAAAGTACGCTGTTCTTCTGAACAATGTCTTGAACGACCCATTTTCCTCAGCTTTCAAATGCATGTTCAACAAGTGTTGGCTTCATCCTTAAATAGGGACCACCTGATTCACACCTGTTTCTTCACAAAATTGATGACCTCAGTGATTGAATGCCACACTGCTATTTTTTTGAACACACCCCTTTCAACTAATTCAACTAATTGCCCAATTGCACAGCCTTAAGAGCGTGCATATCATGAATGCTGGGTCTCATTTGTTTTCTGAGAATCTACTGAACCTACTGGTAACTTGTTTGCCACGTAGCAATAAAAAAATATACGAAAAACCTTGATTATTCTGGTTAGTCACATTGTACTGCTATTATTTTGAACAAGACTGTATATATATATATATATAAACACACACACACACATACATACATATACTTTGTCTGTTAGAAAGAAAAGTATTTCATTAATAGATGTTTACTCTTTCATTTTGCTTATTATAGGGTATATATATGTTATTTATCTTAGTTTTCCCGACAAAAAAAAAAAAAAAAATTATGATATAATTTATTTATCCTCCTTTTTTTGTGTTATATTTTGGTTATTATGTGTTATACTCATTTTCATATATATATAAATACTGTACATATTACACACACACACACACGAACATACATTTAATGAAAATTCTGTCTTTATTCATTCACTCTCTTTTCAAACCTATATGACTTATTTCTTAATTATTTCTTATTTTCTATATATATATTTTTGTTTAATTTTTGCATGTTTTATTTTGGTTGTTATTGGGTTTATTTATTAACTTTGAAGTTTTTTTTGCCAAAATGAAAATTCTATCATTATTTTTTCACCTTTAAGTCTTTCTGAACCCGTATGACTTTTTCTTTCCTGGAGATGAAATGTTTACAGATTTTAATGTGTTTCATTTCTATTTATCCCTTCATATTTGGAAAAAAGCTGTGTCATTTCTATTTATCCCTTCATATTTGGAAAAAAGCTGTGTTCTTTCAGTCTTCTATGAAGGAACTAAAGCCAAAGTGGCTTTAAACAACACAAATGATGAAAGAATCAACATTTTTGCTTGTACAGTTCCTTAAATGTCAGTACTGCCTCCAGTGGGGTTTATTTTCAAAGTTCAAACTTTTCCCTCTAGATTCATCGTGCCTTTGGAATCAGTTCGCCTGTTCGAAAAACAAGTGCATCGCCAAACAGTGGCTCTGTGATGGGGAGGACGACTGCGGTGACGGATTGGACGAAAGCGAGGAAATTTGCGGTAAAACTCTGAAGCACGTATTTGCATTTAGGCCACACAACGAAAGACTTCCTCTGAGAGCAGGGATATAAATCAACACGAAAGCGGCGGGAAGAAAAATTGGTCTGCGATTTCATCATAGTTGCGAATTTATGGCCATGCTGTGCTCCTAACAAACGGGCTCTGAAAAAAAACCTCAGTTCTCTCAAAGGTCAAACACAAACAGATTGTTAAACAAGTTCTCAAGACAATGCTTAAACTTTTTCAATCATTTCAAGAAAGTTTTTTTCTTTTTTTTTAAACATGAATATTCATTAATGGCATTATGCAGCATGTTGGCTTGAGATTGCAATGCTCAATCTTTTTATTTTTCCGACAGGTTCGGCAACATGCGCCCCCGGTTTGTTCAGTTGCCCAGGATCATACGCTTGTGTGGCCAGGAACTGGTTATGTGACGGGGAGAGAGACTGTCCTGATGGTAGCGATGAACTGGCGGTAGCTGGCTGTGGTAATTTCAAACCAGCAACTTCCTGTTTCTGTTCTCGCCCCAGAGTTGTAATGTAATTGCTGCTTTTCGCAACAGTAAAGACTCTAGTAAATGAATGCATCAGTCAAAGGTTTGGACATATTTGACTGGATTCATGTTACTTATGTTTAATAGTTTAAAATTACTTTTCTTATTTGTCTCTTTAAAACACTAGTTAAAACCACTGTTGGATAATAAGGTGCTGAATTAACACAAAATATCTGCTTTTTATCTGCTTTCCCTGAATTATCAGAAACACAACCAAAATAATAGGGGATTTGAGACAAGTCTCAGGGGTCTGTTATGTACAACCCCTTTTATCCTAACACACACCTAACGCCGCGTCTGTTCCCGTTACTATCTTTAATAAGCTCCGAACAACACGTGCACCGAGAGCACGTTCCAGTGCCGGAACCAGAACTGCATTCCACGGCGTTTCGTGTGTGACCATGACGACGACTGCGGAGACGGTTCTGACGAGTCTCTGGAATGCGGTGAGCAGCTCCGGTTTCTCGATTCATTGCTTTCTGTTGAAAATGAACATCCCTTTGCGGCCTGTTTAATGGGTTGTAATGTGTTGGCACAACATCAGTTAGACGTTTTAGCAGTTGGAATGCATGTATAACTCACTGTTCTGTACCCCAGATCAAAGAATAAACTGAATAATTGTTGGAAATATGGGCTACTCTTCACCTTTTTTATTGTGTATGAGGAGGAATTTCACAAACCTGTCCTGGATGCTTTTTACCACAAAATCTAAAAATAAAATTTAAGTGAGTAAAGTTGAGTAAAAATTTGCTTAATTAACATTGAAATAATGCCAAAGTACAACATTTCCATGGTCCTTAAATCTTATATATACTTCGTACGTCATCAGTGACTTTGTATATCTCAGTAGGACTGTTTTCATCATTTTGATATATTTATTTTTTTGTCATAATTGTGACTTCATATGTCCCATTTGTGATTTTATTTCTCTCAACAGTTTTCTCGCAATTGTGATTCATTTATTTATTTTTCACATATATATTTTTGTCTCCAGTGAGGTTTTATGTCTTGCAGTGTGACTACTTCTCACAATTCGTCTCTCTTTGTAACTTTATACTACAAATCATAACTGTATTTCTCTCAACATGACGATATTTCTGGTAATATAGCTCAATATTTTTAGTAATTGTGATGACTTATATAGTAATTGCAAATTTATTGTCCTAGTGGTGACTTTATATTTCAGTATATGTGACCCTGGAGCACAAGACCAGTCTTAAGTCGCTGGGGTATATTTGTAGCAATAGCAAAAATACATTGTATGTGTAAAAATTATAGATTTTTCTTTTATGCTAAAAATCATTATGGTATTAAGGAAATATCATGTTTCATGAAGATATTTTGTAAATTTTCTACTGTTTATATATTCAAAGTTAATTTTTGATAAGTTATAAGCATTGCTAAGAACTTCATTCAGACAACATTAAAGGCTTTTATTTTGATTTGTTTGCATCCTCAGATTCCAGATTTTCAAACAGTGCAGTTTTATATCTCGCAATGTGACTGTGTCTCACAATGTGCAACTTTGTGTCCCATTTCGACTTTTTATATAACAAAATAATTGCATAATTATTATATATATCATATGATTCTTTCTCTCAATGTATGTCTCGCAGTTACAGTCATTTTGACGATATTGACTATATCTCACAATACTGTTTGTATGTCACACAATGTGACTTTCATCACAATTTGCAAATTTGTCTTCCACTGTGTTTAGCACAAAAAAAAAAAAAAATTCTTGCAGTGTATTTTTCATAATTGTGATATCTCACAATTTAGTGACTATATTTCTGTTTAAACTCAGTAATGATGGTGACTGAGATATCATGCCTACCTATTTGAAACAGTAACAGCTTGAACTTTTTCTCCCGTTGTTTAAATTCTCCCCGTCATACTCTCTCTGTTTTTCAACAGAATATCGTTTATGCAAAGAGGAGGAGTTCCGCTGCGCAGATGGGCGGTGTTTACTGAGAGCCCAATGGGAGTGTGATGGCTTTCCTGACTGTCTGGACCAATCAGACGAGCTGCCACTCAACCCAAAGTGTTCCGCTGCAGGCGAGTCCCTCTCATGTGTCACGCATTCCATTTGACTGACAGGTTTCCAGGTTCTGTCCCATATGGGATTTGTCAGAACACCTGGTCCTCCCCATTTGGATCCTGTACCCCTGCCAGTACCACTTGAGCTGGGCAGAGAGGGGCTGATGAAACTGCTGTGCCTCTGTTCTTCAATTTTTGGTTTCAGGGCAAACATATGCCATTAATGTTAACAGATGCCATTAATGTTCCAAGCCAAGCTCATTAAGCAGCAATTTCTAGTGGGAAATTAAGTTCAGTTGTTTACAACATGTTTACAGTACAACTTAAAAACAATAATAAGGCTCTTATGACTTGGAATGTTAAGCTACACCCTAGTAACCAACCAGAACATCTAGCAAACTCCCAAAACCACCTAGAGCACCACAGCAAACATGCTAAAAAGTACTCAGAACACCCTATCAACAACATATAGTAGCAACATACTGAAAATCATCCAAGAACACCACAGCAAATGTGCTAAAAAGCTCACAGAACACCCTGGCAACCATATACAGAAGCAACATATTGTAAACCACCAAGAGCACCATTAAGAAAGTGACAAAATAAAGAACACCATAGCAAACAGGCTATAAAACTTTCAGAACAACCTAGCAACCACATATAATAGAAACACTTTTAAAACCACCAATAACTCCATAGCAAACGTGCTGAAAAAGCTCACAGAACAACCTAGCAACTAGATACAGTAGAAACATAATAAAAACCATCAATAACTCCATAGCAAATGTGCTAAGAAAAACTCACATAACACCCTAGCAACCACATACAGTAGGAACCTAATGAAAACCACCAAGAACACCATTGCAAACAGGGTATAAAGCTTTCAGAACACCATAGCAACCACATATAGTTGCAACATATTGAAAACCACCTAGAACACCATAGCAACCATGCTAAAAAGCTTACAGAACAACCTAGCAACCACATACAGTTGCAACATATTGAGAAAAAACTAAAACAAGAATGCCATTAGCAAATGCCACAATCATAGTAACGTAGGCATAGCAAATGTGCTAAAAACATTTCAAACACCCTAGCAACCACATTGCAGACATAGGTAAGGCATATAAACGTGTTCCAGTCTTTCCAGAGCACCCTAGCAACCACTTGAGTTCTGTGTCTCCTATCTGATGGTTTTGTTGATTTCTGTCTCCCCTTTTCTTCTCACTGCTCCATGTTTTAGAAAGTTTGTGCAACGGTTCGGTTTTCATGTGTGCAAACGGCCGCTGCGTCCCGCTGGGGAGCGTTTGTAATCAGCACGACGACTGCGGCGACCGATCTGATGAGAAGAACTGTCACGTTAACGAGTGTTTGAACCGAAAAGTCAGCGGCTGTACCCAGGACTGTCAAGACCTACCCGTGGGATACAAGGTATGAAGCACATTTGTCTCGCTGTACAAGATTTGTATTTTTACGAATTTAACATCTGGTTCAACTTCCGCGCTAAAGACGTCCAAACATGACACTACGACCTATGAATACAAAATAATATTTTTGTGTTTTAAACAAACGTTCACTAAATATCATTAGCAGGCTTTAGCGACTACGACAATATTGGAGGAGTCTGCGCAAACAAATCATTAGAATTAATAATGTTTTTACATTCCACAAAGGTTTATAGTACTTAGCGCTAAATCCGTGGGGAATGTTATGATCCCGTTTCCAGTCAGTTTTTATGTTTAACCAGTGAATGTATAAACGAGAGCGCTAAAACACGTATGCTAGCTATTTAGCGCTTGAGAAAGTCAGCTGAGGTAGTGATAAGCAAGGGATTGAGATGTAAAGCAGACACACAGATACACTAACAATGTATGTTTTTAGTGGGAGAATGACGTGTGCGCACACACACACCCACACACACACACAGAGTGATTGGCAGATTGAACAGCTTTGTTTGGCAGATGTCTCAGAATACTGGGCCGGTCGTTTGACAGCCACACTGACTTTAAAAACAGGCAGTCAAGGACACCTACTAGAACTCTGGTTTTCTGGCTTGTTTTAGCTTTTGTTACAGCATAATTAAAATATAAAGCATAGTTTTGATGAATGACTAATGAATAAACTAATGGTCTAGGAAATTTGTAAACATTGTTTTGTTTCACTGCTCTCTTCCTGTCCATTAGTCTTTCATTAGTATTACAGTGAATTGTATATACATTTGGCATGGTCATATTTTACCTAAAAGTAAAATCAAAAATTTTATGAAGAAATTTTAAAATGACTCAAATACAGTTATTAATGAAAATTGTTTATAAAAGACATTTTGAAAAAAAAAGAAAAAAGTATGCATATTTTAGTATTAGAGTGAATCATCTAAATTTGTCATGGTCATATTTCACCCAGAAATGTAATAGAAAAGTTAATAAAGAAATTATATAAACGTCTAACATTAATTTATTTGTTAAAAAATATTAATATAATAATAAATCTGATATTTTAAATAAATTATGCATATTTTAAATTTTTTTTGTTATAATATATAATAAAAATAACAATAATACAATAATGTTATTAATATTTTATTAAATATTATTTAAACATTATTTATTTAGTTAGTTTAACAGAAATGTATAACATTTTACACCATTTCAGTGAAATATATTGAAAAAAACATGTATATGTTTTCAGTTCATTGTAATCATATAATTATATATGGAAGGTAATTTATTGTATATGTTTTTTAATTCATTATAATCACGGAAGATAATTAATTTTTCTTTTGTTGTGAAATAACCCATACATGTTCTTGGCAGAGTTCTATG
The DNA here is from genome assembly GCF_023724105.1 of Carassius gibelio. Lineage (NCBI taxonomy): Eukaryota > Metazoa > Chordata > Actinopteri > Cypriniformes > Cyprinidae > Carassius > Carassius gibelio. The sequence goes on along the minus strand of NC_068417.1, from coordinate 23,467,099 downwards.
AGATTCACCCGCGAATCTTTTTGTTTTTTACTTTTCGTCTCTAGTGTACGTGCTGGCCGGGGTTTCGTCTGAAAAACGATGGCAGGACTTGCATTGACGTGGACGAATGTTCTGAGAACTTCCCCTGCAGTCACCAGTGCATCAACACCTATGGGTCTTTTCACTGCCTGTGTGCTGATGGGTACCAGCGTCCCGCCAGTAACCCCCACAGCTGCAGGTCTCTCTCAGGTACTCTGCTCTATTCAGTAGCACAGGTGTGAAAGAGCTCCTGTGGACCCTCACAAAGATTTTTCTGTCACACTTGCCCAGAAACACCCCATACGGGCAAGAACACGCACACTGAGTCTTGTTGTGACTTATATTTAGAGGAAAGCAACAGGAGGTTGAAGACAATTAGTTTGTCAGCTGGAGATGAGCTCTGATTGGCTAAGAGAAGATGCAGGTGTGACATATGGCATCTGCCTGCAGTTATTTACTGTATAAAAGAAAGACGTTTATATTCACTCATTTAGTGTTCGCTCGCAAACACTGCTGACATGCAAAAAAGCTTCTAATGAAATCTGCCGAAGGCTTCCACTCACGATTACAATTGCCTTTTTAACATGCAACATTTTACTTTGTTAACTTTTTTTGTTTACAAATTTGGATGAAAACAAAATACATAGAAATAAAGTAAAATCTATCTATCTATCTATCTATCTATCTATCTATCTATCTGTCTGTCTGTCTGTCTGTCTGTCTGTCTATCTATCTATCTATCTATCTATCTATCTCAATCAGTTACAATATAACAAAGTAGTGTCTGATACCATCCCTTTACCACGACAGTATTGTTTTGCAAGATTCTCTCCTTCAAAGACATGTGCCTACACACACACACACACACACACACACACACACAAGTAATAAAGCACTGTTTTCATATGACTGACAAGTCTAAGTCCCAGACTTGACAGAAAGTGGATGCTCAAGGGTTGGCAGCTCACAGAAAATCGATTTCAAGTCATCAAACTGAAGTTGCAGTCACGTTTCTCAGCCAGAATGATCCATAGAGCAACACAAACACTTATTTAAAGGCTTTTTAAAGTATTTGCAATCCCAATACATCCATATAACTGAATATTACAAAACCCTAAGTACTTTGTTATTCACTTAGTCACCCTGGATTAAATACACTTTTTATCTGATTTTTTCTGAAGAAATGTTATGGGGGAAATGTTTCATCCTGCCTGAAATAACATTTTTAAAAATACATTACAAATATAAAATGTATGAGTTAATGGATGCAATAAATAAAGTAAAATACAAAATTATAAAATGATCTCAATATTTGATGTCACATTGAATAAAATAAATATGTAAAATAAAATGTAAAATAAAAAAATTGTAAAATACATCAATCAAATATTTAATGCATTGCATAAAATGTTTTTTTTATTTTTTTATTTTTTTTTCTAGCAGAGGAGCCTTTTCTTATTCTAGCTGACCATCATGAAATCCGAAAGATCAGTCTGGATGGATCAAACTACACACTTCTGAAACAGGTATGATGGACGAGGCTCTCTAAAATACAAAAGTACAATTTTATATACAATTCTTTAAAATCTCTTTTTATAACCATTATTGTAATTTATGTGCTCTCGGATGCCATCCTGTTCAGCTCCATCTCATTAGTGTGTATCCTCCATATTGCCTTGTAATTTCCTACCTGTTTATTTCATAAAAATACACATGCTCACGGCATACGGAGCTTAATACAGACACAACATCCAAAAGCTCAGAGGAAAGTGCGTCATCAACAGCCAACTGTGATGCTTTATAGAAACTCACAAGCTCAACTTGAGCCTGAAACAGCGTTTTAGACACTCAATTGACGTGAATATCCAAGCCAGGGAATATTTGCAGACAGAAAAGGTCATATTGTGACTGGAATAACAAGTATTTTCCATTTAGTATGGAAAATGATGATGAAAAAGCACAAGTTATGGCTCATTTAATCATTCTTAGCCGGTAAATATATCATTATAGTAGTCGTCATTAATAAAAACGTCAGTTATGGTCTTTAAATCTGTATGAAACTGCTTGTCAGTGCAAAAGGAACCATGACCGATTTGCCTCTGAAGGGACTGTTGGATGAGAAAGTCTCTCATGGCTCTTGTGTGAAGAGATTGAACGGCTTGCCGTCGAAGGAGCAGTTAAAAAAGCACGCTTGGGTTGATTCATAAGTCAGGAAGTCCATCAGTTTGATTTAAAAGGTCTGGTCCAGCAAATTAGATCTGAACGCGGCGGGGGGTTTGAGTGAACCAGACAAAACGACAGAAAGAGACGGGGGAATGCAAAAGACCCCTACTGAGAAAGTGATTGGCTACGGTCGTAGCATTGCATGATGGGAAGTTTCTGTCAGACATGTCTTGCTCTTATTTCTAACCAAACGCAGGGAAAATAACAAAGCAAATGAGAAAGGTATCGAGAAAGCGGCGGGAAGATGTTAAAACGAGTTGGCTTGGAATATAAAAAGACATGTTGTGATGATTGATGCTGGTTTTTATTATTATTTGTGTGACTCATGCTTTCATAAAATGCTTCCGCTTGCTTAAATTAAATGGTTTGAAAATATCAAAGGATTCTCTTTTTATTAAATATTAATAGCGGCTGAAGATGTGGCCTAGCAGATACAATGCTCATGTAAGCAAACAAAGTTCGAATCTGGCTTGCAACAATTACTTGTGGAAATATGCCCACTATCAATAATGTTATGTGAGAAATTAAAAAAACACATTTTCAGCAACGTGTATAGAATTTGAAAACCTAAACAAAATCTAACAAATTTTTATCTTCCAAACAAATACAATTTTACTTTACTTTAATGAGAAATTAATAAAAAATAAAAAAAATGTTATTATATATATATATAAAATTAAATAATTGAATACTTTTTTTCTTCTTCTTTTTCTTTCTTTTTTTTGTAAAAACTGGTGGAGAGAAAAGAGAAAAACTAGATTTTTTTACTACTAATATATACAGTATGAAGCTTCAAAACATTTTCCACAGTAAAATGTAAATGTATCATTTGTATTTTTTTGTTATAATATGTTATGTTCAGAGTTAATTTCGTATGATGTATTGTATATACTATGATCATATTTATTAATATCAAGGATTACATTTTACTTTTTGTATTTTTATCTCAAATTAAGTAGTAATTTTATTGCATTAGTTTTCAAACAGTTATTCATTAGTATTTCAATAACTTTTCCCCCCAAAGCAACATTTAATTTTTTTTTGTTTAAGCTACTTTTAGTTAACAACAACAACAACAACAACAACAACAACAACAATAATAATAATAATAATAATAATAATAATAATAATAATAATAATGTTAAAACAACAACAACAATAATAATAATAATAATAATAATAATAATAATTATTATTATTATTATTATTATTATTATTATTATTATTATTAAATGTTATACCTTAAAAACCTTTGTATTAAAACTAATTCAATGTTATTCTTCAGGTCAAAGTAAAAACAGAATTTACCCACTTTCATATCTCACCTGTCAATCTCCCGCTTCGCCTGTCTCTCTCTCTCTTTGTCTTTCTCTCTGCAGGGACTCAGTAATGTCATCTCTCTAGACTTTGACTACAGGAAGGAGTTGATCTATTGGATTGACACTAGCAGGCCCAGCGGACGCAGAATCAACCGAATGCGCCTGAATGGAAGTGACCTTAAGGTACATCCGCGAGCGTGTGTCTGTGTGCGTTTGTGTGTTTGCGTTGAATTGCTCTTGAAATCACCCAGAATTGCCCAGATTGACGTATGCAAATACGCTCTGCCCCTGGGTAAATTTGATTCACCTCACCTCCGCACAGGGGCGATTTTTATTGTGTAATTGATGGATTCCAATGGGGGAAAAGCAGCATCTTCACATCACTCCAACAAATAAATAAAAGCCTATATTTTCCTAAGAATAACGGGTATGAAATGAGCCAGGGTTAGAATGATAGACAGGGTATTGTGTGTGTGTGAGGCTGTCTGTCTTCATCTTCCTCTCCATCAGTGCCCTTGCGTATATTACTTAGGGCGTAAAACGGGCATAGTGTGCCAGCCTTGCCCTGCTGGGCCGCCAGAGCTCGTTATGTTTAATATCGAGCCATAATGGCTCATTAAGCTTGATTGAACTCTGGATCTTGAACTGATTTATGATAGTGTGCTATAGTACAGAGAAAAAGAGAGAGAGGGAGAGTAGAGCGTCTGTAAAGGCAACGAAGAAGTGATAAAGTTAAACACAAAATGAAGCCACACTAAGATAATGGGACTTTTTTATAGGACATCAATGGAAAGATGATAAAAATTAATAGAATTTATCACTTTTTCTGAATTGATGTGATTACCCACAAGATCTTTTCAGCGAAATCACAATTCCTTTTCATTTGAATTAAACTTAAATGTTATGTAAATAACCAGGAAAGGAAAAGCCAAAATTAAGCAACACAGATCTTTGTATTTTATTAAATTTATTCATAGGACATTGATGGAAAGGAGATGAATAAATATGACAAATAGATAAAATGAAAGTTTCAGAGATTGAGAGAATTTCGCAATGCAAGGTAAAAATGCCCTTGGTAATCACTTTGAATGACTGTAATTGATTTCCCTTGGGTGTCTGGAGAGATTTTAAATGTTTCAGGTTGAGTTTATCATACATTCACAGGCATTGAAACCTTACAAATATGATCTTAGACCACAAAACCAGTCTTAAGTGTCAATTTTTCGAAATTAAGATTTAGACATCATCTGAAAGCTGAATAAATACGCTTTCCACTGATGTATGGTTTATTAGGATCGGACTATATTTGGCCTATATTGAAAATCTAAATACTGAGAAAATCTACCTTTTAAGTTGTCCATATGAATTCTTAGCAATGCATATTGCGAATCAAAAATTCAGTTTCGATATATTAACTGTAGGAAATTTACAAAATATCTTCATGGAACATGATCTTTACTCGATATCCTAATGATTTTTGCCATAAAAGAAGTTTTTGACCCATACAGTGTTTTTTTGGCTATTGCTAAAAATATACCCCAGCGACTTAAGACTGCTGTTGTGGTCCAGGGTCACAATGATGATTTTATTTTATTTTTTTATAAGTTGCACCGGGTAAAAATTACATTTTTGGGAAAAAAAAAAAATATTTAATTTTATTATATTAAAAAAATTATGTAAAATAACTACAAATAAAAATCTATATTTCTGTAGATTGTAAATTTTTTAAGAGTATTTTAGATACGTTCACAATAAAATCTGTAATTTTAACGGTATTTAAAACAGATCAGAAATGAAAAATATAATTATAATAAAACAAACTAAAATTATAACGTTAATTATAAACAACATTTATCATAAACATCAAGCGTAAACTAATATATTTGAAATATGCTGGAAATGCTCTAGTAAACTTTGGGTCACCTTATTTTTGAATACTTTATGGAACTTTGACTTAATTGACTTGTAATTGAGTGTGCCATGTTTTGTTGGTGTTGTTTTGCTTACCTGGTTTATGTTTTTGTGCACTTTAACCCTGTGGTGTATCTCCACCCTGTGATTATGCACCATGTTTGCATCATTTAAGATGTTGAAATTTATCACAGCTAGGCTAGTTTTAATAAGCGCTGATGGTAAGACCCAGTCTGAGACAAAATGTTTAATCTTTAATGTTCGTCAGCTTGCAGAATGGTACTCTTACTTTTAAAGCACTAAGCAGGGGGCACCAGCAACCAAGAATGAAAATTATCTGCCAGCTGGGAAAAGTATTGTTTATGCCAAACAGCAGTTTCTGTGATCAGTATGAGCAGTGAAATGTTCTGAAGTGCCTTTTTTGTTTTTTTAACTACTTCTTTTGGGAACTTTTCCGCTTTTGGGTTTGAAGTGTCTTTAATGAGCGGTTATGTAGTCCGCTGATAATTAGCAATAATGTACAAGTCTAGCTCAGCAGTTCTCAAATGGATTGCCTTTAGGACCCCAATTTTTCATTTACAGTCAAGAGTTTTTAGGTTGGTAAAAGAACTACACATATAGAAATTATATTTCTTTTTGTGGTGAAACCTTGCTAATTTGCCGACTGCTATGCTAATTCTTTTTGTGGACTTGCAAGCAACCAGCTGAGACCTACAAGGAAAAATCTTTCACTTTATTTAAAAAAAAAACTAAGCCCCTTCATGTATGCTGTTGTAGTTTGGATTTTGTGGTGAAAGCCTGCTAATGCTATGCTGTGAACCTGTAAACCATCAGTTAAGAAACAAAAAAATCTAGAGTTTATCAAAGTCTTGAATTTTTCAAGAAAAACCAAAGCCTTTAACACAAGTCCAACTTTTACAAGTTATAAAATGTTGTTGGTGGTGGTGTAGTTTGACTTTGACTGCACTGAAAACTTTTGACTTTGCAGTGAAAACCTGCTAATTTACTGTCTGTTTGCTAATCATTCCGGAGGACTCATCTAGAAATTATCATAACCTTAAGGTTTTAATTTTATTTTTACTTTATACTACCCTTTACTTCTAATTTGATACTACGTTTACAAGTTGGTGAATGTTGTTGTTGTAGTTTTTGCTGTGAAATATTGCTAGTTTGTTGGATAAATGCTATGCTAGCTATTTTTGAAGACATACAAACCACTAGCTCAAACCACTAAGAAACAAATCGTAGGCTATCATAGGCTTATAAAATCTTTGAATTGTCCATGTAATTTAAAGAATCAAAGCCCCTTCATGCGGAAGTTAACAATATGTTTACAAGCTGTTGATTTAATTTGACTTTTTGCTGTGAAAACCTCTTAATTGGTTTGACTAACTGCTATACAAACTATTTTTTGGGGACCTACAAGCTACCAGTTGACAACCACATCTAGAGGTTATTATATTATTAGCAATTTTGTTTTGATAAGGAAACAAAGCCTCTCTCAACCCCATTGTATCTGACATTGTATACAATGTATACTGTTGTTTGTTCATGTGCTGGCTAACTGCCATGCTAACTCAACCTTAGCAATAGAGCCAGGATTAGGTTCACATGAACACATTTCTGTTTGTTTTGTTTTATACTGTTAAACATTAGCATTTAAATTCCTGTCATGACAATAACTGTCGGCAGAAACAATAAAGACTTATTTTTTTATGACTTTACCAGCAAACTGCAGTGCACAGCTGCATCTCACCCACACCATTCTGAACTTTTCTGCTAGGAGGCATTTGTTCCCTACGGTACCGGCTGTGGATAAATCCATGTGAATAACCAGCCAAAAGACGCCAACTGTGCTTGACTGCTGTTTTCTCAGGTGGTTCACAGAACCTCGGTCCCCAGTGCTCTCGCTGTGGACTGGATCGGCAAGAACTTGTACTGGTGTGATGGTGAGAGAAAGACCCTGGAGGTGGCTAAAGCTAATGGACTCTACCCGACCATACTGCTAAGGACTGGATTGAGGAATCCAACCACTCTTGCTCTCGACACTCACATGGGGTAAATGATGCTTATTATTGACTGCTGTTTGCAATCCCACAATGCATTGCTTTTGAGTACACTTTTGAGAAGCAGCGCACCATTTAAAGCAATTTATTTCCATGGTGCCTCAGATATGTGTTCTGGGTAGACTGCTGCGAGCAGTCCCAAATTGGAAGGATGGGAATGGACGGCAGCAAGCCACGTGTCGTAATCAATACAGAAATACATGCTCCCTCAGCTTTGGCCATTGATCACATCAACAAAAGGATCTACTGGGCTGACGAGAACCACATCTTGTTTTCGAACATGGATGGTACAAAAAGACACAAAGGTATGTTTTGCCTTCTCTCGAATCTTGTCTCTTTTCGAATTGTCATCAGTAATATCTTTCAATCCCCATTTCCAGTCCCAATCAAGGACGTAGGCGGCATAACCGGTCTCACAATCTTTGAGGACTTCGTCTACTGGAGCGACCAGAAGTCGAAAACCCTCAGTCGCTCGCACAAGACTTCTGGCGGCCAACATACAGAACTCCTCAGCTCCTGGCAAACCATTCGAGACATTAAAGTCTACCATCCACTCCGACAGCCTGATGGTATTGCAGCAAGAATCTCAGTCTTCAGTTTAAATTGTTTTCTGCTAGAGTCATGTTGTTTGGGGCTTGTTTCTTATTGTTTGTTGTTTGTCCTCAGTGCCAAAGCATCAGTGTCAGGTAACTAATGGAGGGTGCAGTCACCTATGCCTTCTTTCCCCTGGTGGGGGATACAAGTGTGCTTGCCCCACACACTTCTACCTGGCAAACGACAACAAAACCTGTCTGTCTAACTGCACCGCCAGCCAGGTGTGACTTTATAATTACCTCAGGAGCCAGAATAAGGGTTTCGCCGTAGCTCAACTACTTTTGGCACCGCTTTCAACTACCAATTATATTCAGTCTGCTACTCAAAAAATAGTTGTTCAAGAGGTTGTCTCTCTTTGTGTGTGTAGTTCCGCTGTGGTACGGATGAGTGTATTCCCTTCTGGTGGAAGTGCGACACCGTGGATGACTGCGGAGACGGATCCGATGAGCCGTCAGATTGCCGTAAGTAACCAAACAGGGTGGCAATCAGCCAAACTGGTTAAGCCATTGAACAATGTGGATGTAATGCCTTATAGTGTCTTTAAGACTCAAGATGAGCCTTCTGAAGAGCCTTCTAAGAGGTCATTAATGAGTTTTGGTCCGAGTTATCTTCTACAATATATTTTTTGGCCAAATTCGAAGGAGGCATTGCATGTATCTATAATAGAATGCAATTCAACAAGTGCAAAAAGGTTTCCAAGATGGCAGACAAAGCGAAAGATGTGCCAATTATAAATGTATTGTATTTAACACTGTCTGGCCTAATTAAAATTTTAGAAATATTTAGAGTTTGTTAAAGGTATAATTCCCCCCCCAAATCTTTGGAGAACAATTATAATATTTTTGATGAAATCCAAGAGCTTTCTGACCCTTCATAGACAGCAAAGCAACTTAAATGTTTCAAGGCTCATAAACGTAGTAAGGACATCGATAAAACAGTCCATGTGAAATCAATGGTTCAACTGCGCAAAGAACACAAAAATAACAACTTAATTCAAAAATTCTTCTCCTCCAAATCACGTCTTCCACTATTATTAAGAGTACCTCTACATGTAAAAAATGCATTTGTGTCATGCTGCTAAAGCAGAACATGCATGGGCTGAGCCTTGTTTACGTGCAGAGAAATGCAATGCACATGTGACTCTTGATAATGGCAGAACACGTCATTTGGAGGAGGAGAATTATTGAAAAAAATATATTTTTTGTTTTCTTTGCTCACAAAAAGTATTCTCTTAGCTTTGTAAAATGACATTTGAACTACTGATGTCACATGGACTATTTTTATCGATGTCCTTACAACATTTCTTTCCCTGGGAACATTGTTCTCTCTTTTGTTTACAGCTGAGTTTAAATGCCAGCCCGGAAGGTTCCAGTGCGGAACTGGTTTGTGTGCCCTCCCTCCCTTCATCTGTGATGGTGAGAACGACTGCGGAGACAACTCTGATGAAGCCAACTGTGGTAATTATAGATTGATGAATCGATAAATGGAGACCAAGCATAATGCAGTAAGATGCACCATACAAAGAAATCCTTGTTTTCATTTGCTTCCAGACTCATATATCTGCTTGTCTGGCCAGTTTAAGTGCACTCACCGGCAGAAGTGCATCCCTATAAACCTGCGCTGTAACGGACAAGACGACTGCGGAGACGGTGAAGATGAAACCGATTGCCGTAAGAGAGTCTCATTTTTTTTCTCTCTCTTACATTTAACATCATCGACAGTGAACGCTACCAGTTGTCTTCGTTCCTCAAAAAATTTCAGTAAAAGTTCCTACTTTGCTAGTTTTCCCTTAAGGAAAGTAAACATTCCAAGAAAATGAGAGCGAGAGAGGTCGCAAATAGATGAAATCTCCTCCTTTATGGCTTCTGAATGTGTTTACTGGCTCGTGAAGGTCAAACTCAGACAGATTCAACAAAATGTTTGAGAACTTTGAAACGGCTGATGAGAAAACTGCCAAGCGAGGACCCTGGTAAACATCGCCCAAAGTCTTGTTTTGTTTTCTCATTCCTCGGCTGCAGATGGAATTGCTCAAAGGGAATTTAGGGCACCGGCAGTGAGAAGGAAGGAGTAAAATGAGAAAAACGAAAGCGAGGTAGACTTGCTAACCAGGAAGCAAAAAGCCGTCTTGTCACCTTCAGAAATCAGGCTGGAGTTATCATTACTTTGTGCGACAGGGATTTGAATCCTAGTCCAAATGCAAGACTTATTTTAGGTGGTGGTACAGACGGAGGAGACTGGCAGAAGTTAATGCTCTCGCTCAGATCTGAATCCTCCATTTGAAGCCACAGCAGGGGCCTAATTTCTCACTCCTCCCCAGAGTCGAGTATCTGGATGAGCTTTGATAAGGCGCCCGGTTCTGTACGCCCTTATGGGAGAGCACAGAAGAGAAGCTGTCTGTCTTCTCCGAGAGAGAATCAGAAAGATAGATGTAAAAATCGAGGAAAATCATTAACAGCATTGCATGGGATGGAGCCTAGAGGTTCCCCAGAACTCTAAGAGGCTTTGGATGGGGTCTGACTGCGTCTTGGATCCAGGGGAGCTGAGCTCAGCCCTGGGCACTGATTAGCCAAACAGAGGGAGGGTTTAACAGAGATAATCACATATGGAGCATGGCATAAGAGGCTGGCTTTAGCCCTCCTCCCCAAAAGCAGGGAGATCGCTGTGGGTCAGGATTGCCGCTCCACCACCGGGAATGTCTGGGCTTAGCTTAGCTTAGCACACAGCAGTCAGAAATCAGCTATGCGAGGGGAAAGAAGTTGCGGTTACTCAGACCACCAGGGTACAGTCTTGTTTTACTTGTTTTATCATGAATTAATCATGCTTAGAGGAAGTATAAAGTGTTGAGGAATGAATCCAGGTGGACCTTAAAACATTCATCCAGCAAAATGTGTCAGATTAACCATAGTTTAACCTCAAATCCAAAAGTAAAAGAAACATAGCAGTATGATGTATTAAGTAGAAAGACTACAAAACTACTTTTTGGACATTTTCAGCATATTTTGAACAAAGCCCCACCCCCTTAAAAAGACACACATTATTTAAACTTTAATAAATATTAAATTGTAATATTTGTAATGTATAAGACTACAGTATACATTATTTACTTACATTTATATTTAGTTAAGTTGAAAATTACAGAGCCCCGCAAATGACATGCAGGAAAAAATATTAGGCTAATTTGTGCGCACGATTTAGCAAATCGATGGAACGCAATAGTAATCGTGTGCACGTTTTAGTACTTTGAGGGAACGAATTAGTAAATCATGTGCACAATTTATTTACTTTTTCTTGCATGTCATGTGCGGGGCTCCATAGAAAATAAATATTCTTCAAAATGATTGCACAATAAATAATATATACGTATGTATGAATATATCCACTATCATCCAAAATGTGCAATCATATATTTATAACCAAAGCTGCATTTACTGTATTGGAACAAAAATACAGTAAAAATAAAATATATTGTGAAATATTGTTGCAGTTTAGAAGATTTTTTTTTTCCTGTTTAAATGACACACACTACAGAAAATAGTTTACATTGCATCTATAATAATTACCAATAAAACAATATACAATATATTACTTTATCACTTGATTTATACTGTTGTTACGTTAATGGCATACAGACACACACACACGTTTGTTTTTGTGAAAAGTGGGTTCATCCCATATGTGTAATGGTTTTTATACTGCACAAACTGTATATTCTATGGTCCTTCACCAACCCTACACCTAACCCTAACCCTCACGGGAAACTTTGTGCATTTTTACTTTCTCAAAAAAACTCATTCTGTATGATTTATTAGCTTTTTGAAAAATGGGGACATGGATTATGTCCTCATAAGTCACCCTCTCCTTGTAATACCTGTGTCATACCCATGTCTTTATACAGAGTTGTGTCCTGATATGTCACAAAAACAAGAGCACACGCACACACACACACACACACACACACACACACACACATATATATATATATATATATATATATAGTATTTATAATCAATTAAATAAAATAATTTTAAATTGAAACTTTCTAGCACCACCAACTTCTCAAGTGCATTTTTATTTTACATAACATAAGTTGGCCATCAACAAAAAAAACTTTTGCAAATGTCTCTTAATTCATCTCATTTAATGCGCCGCTGCTACAGTCATCAAAGCAGTGCCTGTGTGTGAAATTCACCTCCATATATACAATCAACTGCAAGACAATCACTGTCGGACCTCAGATCACCTGCTGGGAGCAACATTCATGTTATTATGCACAATCCATGGCTTCATTTCTGGGGGTTTGTGGGAAGATAAAAGCATAGGTTTCTTCAGTCTGTTACAGATTCTTTATGGTGCTACTCTTCCAAAAAAGTGTCGCAGCAGAATAAAGCCTCAACAAATGGTTGGATTCCGTAAAGTAGCTCTAAAATCGCATCTAATATAACTCGTAAAAAAGTTATTCTGTAATTTGTCATCTGAAGTTCTCAAAGTTTTGATCACATGATCTCCTTCTCTCCACATCTCCAGCTGAGAACACTTGCTCGCCGTCCCAGTTTCAATGCAAGACCACAATGCACTGCATCTCCAAGCTGTGGGTGTGTGACGAGGACCCCGACTGTGCTGACGGCTCGGACGAGGCCAACTGCGGTGAGTCGCTCACCGTCGCCATGCATTACCTCACGCTCATCAACACAGTCCATAAATATCCTCATTAAAATTCAGTGTGACAAATTTCAGCTGGTCTAAACTCCTAAAACATTCCATTTGCTTTAATTTTGCACCGACTGTTTGCCCCCGAAGACTGAAGCAGATGAATAAAGATAGCTTCTCTCGCTTTCATAACCGACTTCTTGGAGTTCCCTTCTGTTCTTGGGGTTTTGTGGATGTGCTAGCACGCTAAGAGACGTTCTGCTGAAAAGCACTCACCCGAGAGCTAATGTTTTCTCAGGGCGAACGTTGTCAGGTTGCATTGTGTTTGCTTTATGAGCAGCTAACCGATTAGTCTTCTCCATTGGGCCCAAAATGGACGACTTAGTGTGCTATAATTATGCAGATTCCGTTTTTTCTGTGTTTTAGCAGAGCAATGTTTCATCTGCCAATTAAAGCAGCTGCCTTGGTTTGTAGAGGACATGTGACTATTCCAGAGGAAGTGATTATTGTTCAAAGTTGTTCATTGAGACTTCTCACTTATTAAACCATTAATTTTTATGCAATGCCTGTTGTTGAGCTCATTATTTGATACTTTAATAAGTATAAACAAATAATAATAATAATAATAATAATAATAATAATACTATAATTTAATAATTATTTCATATTATAACTAAATGATCATGAATCATTAAAAAAATGCATTTGAATTATATTGCAACTTTATTAAAAACTATAATAATTATTATAGTAATTATTATTACAAACTATATATATATATATATATATATATATATATATATATATATATATATATATATATATATATATATATATATATATACTATATATATATATATATATACTATATATATATATATATATATATATATACTATATATACTATATATATATATATACTATATATATATATATACTATATATATATATATATATATATATATATATATATATATATATATATATATATATATATATATATATATATACTATATATATATATATATATATATATAAACAGTATTTAATTAATTGTATAATTAAATATGATAAACATAGAGTTTTGGATCTTATATAATGGAATAATTCTAAATAGAGTAGAATAAATATTGACTATGAACTATTTTAAAATATATTTTAAAATATATACATATTAAACTTCATATATATATAGTTCTTTTTTCAAATGTATTTACTATATATATTACTATATACTTTATTTTGAAACTATATAACAATTATATTAAAAACAATAACATTTATGCTGTCATGCTGTTTACAACTGTTTAAATGTCTATTTGATATTCAAATTTATTTTTATATTTGAATTATATTTTAGCCCCAAAATACTTTTATGGTTTCTATTCTATATGCAAATGTATAATTTGCCAAAATTATTCCCAAACATTTACAGCAAAACTTCTCACTTGACTCCTTATGAAAATCGTATTGAGAAACTACTCAGAAGTTTTCCAGTACATTTGGGGGAGGACTACAGATTAATATCTAGTGAAGGTCACAGATGGGAGGACTGTGGTCTAATAATAAAGAACAATGTTTGAGTGGAGAAAACATTCGCTTGTGTTCTGTATTTGACTTTATGTTATACAGCTGATGTGCTCAAGATTGTTTAGTGTTGACTTTAAACTTTAAAGCCCTCATTTCTTGAACAAAAATACTCCCTCTGTGTGTTCTTTATGTCAGTGTCGTTGACTTGTTTAGCATTTTGAAGGACGTCCTCTCATTATTGCTGGTAATGTTTCTCTGTGCGGCTTTAATGGCAGTCAAGTACATTAGATGACATCGCAGTAACAAATTGTCTTGTAAATCAATTTTTTCTTTATATCGATCCGTATAGGATTATAAATTAAAACAAAAATTCGTTTTCATTTTCAAATAGTCCATTTCTGTCCAGCACTGAATCTCAGTTACTGTCTTCTAAGGGACCAACTAACCCACTGGCTTTCATTACTGGGGAAGTGTAGTGCATTGCAAGAAGGAAGTAAGATGAAGTTTGACATAATTTTGTCGTCTGGGACTTTGCAGAAAGTTTTCCACCGCAGTAGTGTTCTTCAAAACATACTGATACTTTTTAGTCATGGAAATATATGTTTAAAGGGTTAGTTCACCCAAAAATGTAGCTTGTATTTTAGTTAGGAAAAATATTCATATTTCAAACGTAGTAAACAATTTTTTTTCTCACTTCCAAAAACATGCATTCACTACAGAAGTCCTTTATTCAACCCCCTGGAGCCGTGTGAGGCACATTTTATTATGAACGTGCGTGCTTTATATGAAGACTTGTGGAGTGTTCAACTGTAACACACTGACTGCAATGAAAGAGCTTGGAATAGCCAGGGCAATTGGATTTGTCTGAAAGAAGAGAGTCATAATAATAATAATAATAATAATAATAATAATAGCTGTCCTCCAGTAAGGATTTTTCTGGTCGACTAATAGTCGTTCATTTGAAGCATTATTCGACTAATCTCACATTTATTAATAAACTGTTTAAGTCATTATAAATTAGCCTTTAATTGCTTATAGCCATAAGCACTCAAGCATATGCATAAATCTTGCCACAGCGCACCCCAGAAGTAATGTGTCAGTGAAAAACAGTAAGGAGACTGCATTAACATTTAATAATTTGATCAATTAGTGCTTTCTTTGTACTCTGTTTAAAAGATGCACTCGGTGACACTGACTCGTCATCTCCGCATCAGTGACGCACCTTCATACGGATTACACAATCTTAGAATATTTGTTTTCCATTTGAATCGGTTCATTATAAAAGTGGACATTTCTCTCTCTCTCTCTCTCTCTCTCTCTCTCTCTCTCTCTCTCTCTCTATATATATATATATATATATATATATATATATATATATATATATTAATGTCTATAAGGCAAATATATATACACAGAGTTTCATGCTCAAGTTCACAGACCAAGACGGCAGAAAGCGCATCCTTTTTCATTATTTCATAAATGCATGATTTGTTGATATTGTTAGTGCACATAAACAATCGTTACAGATTTGAAAGATGTATTACTCTTATCTGTATGATCAAAAATGCCAGAGTAGCCTATTTTAAGAGCAAGTGACGCACCGGTGCCTCCATCTGTCCTGCAGTAAGCCATGCTGTTCAGTCTTTACACTCCACATAGACACATAGTGCAAGTGGTGGAACAGTACACAGATGTCACAGTTCGGTATGTGTCTCGGTACGGGGGTCACAGTTCGATATGATTGCACTCTCAACACGATAAACAAGGGGAGGGGGGTGACACGAGTTTGTTTATTTTTGTGACAGGCTTCATTTGTTCACAGAAAAGAAACTCACATGGCAGAAAGCAACATCCTATTTGTTTTCTTTATTTTACAAAAGCACAATGTTTTGGGGTGTAGAGCTGTAATCGGGCCTTAAAACTTAGAACACCTGCTCGACCCTCCGGTCTCGAATCCCACGGAGGAGATGGAAGGATATAAAACTGGAGCGATGACAGTGAAGGACGAGAGAGGACCAGGCCTGGGTTTTAGTTTGTGTTTTGATTTTGTCTGTTTTGTGTTTATATTGAGCATTAAAGTTTGAATTGATTGTCTGCCGGTTCCTGCCTCCTTCTTCCCGAAGATTAGTATTAGTATAGAAGATAAGAAGTTTGTACATCGTTACAGTAAATAAATAATACAATACGTGTTTAAAGTTGATTCTGCTGATATAAGGAAACAGTTGAGCATGCACACACACACACACACACACACAAAACACATCAGTTCCAGCATTGCTAACTTGACAGCACAGTTGGTACTTTTAATTTTATTTTTTAATGCGACTAATAACATTTTGGTCGACTAACGATTAATTGATGATTGGGGGCAGCCCTAAATAACAATAATAATAATAATTGGCTAAATATCTGACAAATTTGTGATAGATATAATGCTCTTAAAGTCTGAAAAAGCACTCTCTCTCTCTCTGAGTGCTGGAATTGTGTTTGGATTTGGACCATATTGTTGCTCTGGAGGATGTATTGGATTTCCCTAGATACACAACTCACTCCTGCACTTTACCGCATTGAGAGGATATAATGGAATATTCACATTAACCCAGCATAATACTGTATTGATTTTTAACCATGAGGACGTTCCCTAAGTGTTGGTCTGAATGTCCATCAGCGGAGTGGAGCTTCATCTTCCAAAAATCAATAAGTTGCTTACATCTCTTTGGAAACGGGGCATTTCCTAAAGAGATATTAAGATGAAACGCATCCACTTGTGGCTGTATAATATACAAAGAGGACATCGATATGAAATATATTGTCAGGGTGACTAAGATGAAAAGGGATCCAAAGTTGTGATGGAAATGGACATCGTAAAATGGATAAACTGAGTGCAGTGGACTGGATTACATCGCTAGTTTTTTTGTTTTGTTTTGTTTCATTTTGTTTTGTTCATCAAATTATTCACTCAGTTAAAAAAACAACAAGAACTGAATATTATTATTAATATTAAATATTTGAATTATTAATATTTTAACACGGATTTTACATTTTTTGTAAGTTTGAGTAAATATACATGAAATTAAATGTATTTATCTTATACTAAAATACAAATATAATGTAATATCAGTCTTTTTCAGTCACTTCTCTTTAATTACGGAGGTAGTTTGTGTCATTTTATTGTAGTTGGTTGTTTTAAGAAGATAATATTTTGAATATTTAAGAATATTTTAAATATTTGTTATATTTTAAACAATTATTAAAATATTCAAACTTAAAATTATTATTATTATTATTATTATTATTATTATTATTATTATTTATGTTTTTCAATAACTTCTATCTTATTTCTGGAATTGACATCAAACTAATACAAAATATGTATTATTTATATATATGTATTACTTTTTTAAACTTGTGTCAGCAGGTAGTATTAAGTATTTCAGGAGTGTTATACTGCAGTACTTTGTTATGAGGAGCGATATTATAATATTTTTTCTTCTTCTTCATTGTGTTCTCAACACATCTCCTCATTCTCTTACTGGTTGCTCTGGTTTGAATGGCTGAGCACTGATTCTGTGTTTTGCCGAGTCATGACCACATATCCACATTATTGTTGTTTCTGAAGAACGGTTGGATTGAGCTCTCATGAAACATTCAGTGTGCCGCCACGCTCTGACGCATTGAACACCGCTCTTAATTTGTTGGTTGTGGCCTCTTACATCACTGCATGATCCAATTTATTTATTTTGAATTATTTACCATGATCAGCCTCATGTTGGCAGCACGTCGGCAAAAGTTAATTAGCCAAGAACGCTGCCCGTAGCTCTTTGAAAGCATGCAGACTGACACAAATACATTCAAACAATGGATTCATTCATTATACCTGCTGCGTTTGTTTGTTTGTCTTTCAAATTCTATGTAATTTAGAAAATATTTTGATATTTGTCAGTTTTTTTTACTTGATTTAGATAAGAATTGATGATTGATTATTCCTTTAAACATATAAAATTGAGTGTAAAAACATATTCATATTCTCTGTTAAGTTTTAATGAGCGAAAAATTCTGTCTTCATCCAACTTGAAGGTGATTCAAGCCCTAAAGCTATTTGAGGAAAAATCTTAATATTCCAGCCTTGTTCTTTCTAAATTAGAATTCTCTTAATGTCATTTTAAGTCTGGGAATTAGGACTCAAACACAGCATTGTGATTGTCAATTAATCATGCATTATGTTCTCATCATCTCTCATGATAGTTGGATTAGTCGTCGCCAGCATTCAGATGAGGGGAAATTGCATTTCTGATTTCCTGTACTCAAATCAGCTCGGATTAGCATGTTAATTATTTCAGAGCAGGGACACGTGATTTTCACCATTGTGCCTTTGATTCAGTCTTGTGGGATTCTGTGAAGAAGAAAAAAAGTGTTAAATGTAAGGTTAAAAAACCTGACAGGTGTAGCTGCTGGAAGAATTGAACATGTGTTGGTAAAATAATAATATGCCAACCAACTAAACTACAAAAATATGCTTTGTACCCTAAAGTGAAATAAACTGAAAAGTCACTATCATGGGATTTTAAATATTTATTTATTTATTTATTTATTTATTTCATTATTATTATTTTTTTATGAAATAATTAGTTTTACAAATGTTTAGTTTGATTTTATTTATTTTGTGTTATTGAATTTGTGCCATGTTTAGTTTGACTTTGTTGTGCCCGTGTGTTTGCTGGAACTGTTACAAATTAGTAAACAGTGGTAAATTAGCACATTTTATTGGTAAAATAGTAATATACCAAACTACAAAACAAACTACAAAAATATGACTTGTATCAACAGAAAAAGTCACCATCACAGTTTTTTTTATGCAACAATTTAATAAGCTAATTTATGATGTTTCATTGTTTCATTGTTTTGCTTTTTTGTTTATTTTCATTGTGCCATGTTTAGTGTTAATATTATTTTAGTGTACTTTAGTTTTTGTTTTGTGTTTCAATGTGTTGCACATTTTTGTTTAGTTTCATTGTGTCGTCTTTAGTTTTGTAAAAAAAAAAAATAATAATAATAAAATAAACATGAGTAAACATTTGTTGGTAAAATATACCAATTTACAAAACAATAAATAAACAATAAACTACAAAACTGAAAAAAATATGCTTTGTACCAATTCCTTGTTTTCTGTTAAAAGTTTTAATAAATGTTTTGAAGTCTGAATATTGTGCTAAAAGTGCCGTTTTTAAAGTAAAACATGTTATAGATTAGTTTATCTAAGAGCACAGGATTTGTTTTGCACTGCTATTGTACTGCGGGAATTCAGATGAATGTTTTGTTTGTTTGTGTATGCAGATGAAAAGACTTGTGGGCCGCATGAATTTCGCTGCAAGGACAACAACTGCATACCGGACCACTGGAGGTGTGACGGGCAGAGCGACTGTAGCGACAATTCAGACGAGGAGAACTGCAGTACGTGATTCTGCTTTTAATCTCTTATTTAACTTGTACAAAGTTATGCAGTGAATAGTTTAACAAACACCTCCTCTGTAGATGAGGAAGTCTGTGACAGCAACTCTCCTTTGATGAATTAAAATCCAAATGTGTTTTTTGTAGTGTATTTTTTTATTTTTTTTTGCTGTAGTTTGGCGTGCTTTATCACTGTGATGTGTATTGTTTTGTTTAGTTTCTTTGTTTTATGTTGGTTAGTTTGGTTTAGTTTCATTGTGCCTTGTTTAGATTTTAGTTTTGTTTTAGTATTAGTGTGCCATGTCTAGTTTAGTCATTGTTCTACATTATGCATTATTAGTTTAGTTTAGTTGTGCTTTTGTTGTTATTTAGTTTGACTGTGCTTTATTATTTAGTTTAGTATGTTTGGTGTCGTTTGGTTAAGTCTTATTGTGCTGTGTTCTTTAGTTACTTTTGTGTCATTTAATTTAGTTTTATTGTGCTGTTATTTAGTTTAATTGGATATGTTATTAAGTTAAGTTAATTTTTTTAAATTTAGTTTTGTTTAGTTTTTTTTATTATTATTTTTATTTTTAAGTTTTATTGTGCTATTATTTAGTTGAGTTTTGTTGTGGTTCGTTTTTCTGTTTTGTTTTGTATGGCTGCATTGCTTAATTTCATTGTGCTGTCTTGTGTTTAGTTTAGTTTGGCTTAGTTTTGTTTAGTTCAGTTGTGCTGTATTTTATTTATTTTTTTATTGGGCTGTTATTTAGGTTATGTTTCATTTGTTTGGTTTAGTTTCACTGTGCTGTGTTGTTTAGTTACATTTGTTTAATTTTGATTAGTATTATTGTGTTGTTTTTAAGTTTGGTTTCATTGTGCTTAATTGTCTTGTTTTGTTTAGTTTCATTGTGCTGCTTTGATTCATTCCATTGAATGTTTTCTGTTGTTTAGTTTAGTTAGTTTGGTTTTGTTCAGTTGTGCTTTATTGTTAAGTTATATTTGTGCCGTTATTTATTTTAGTTCAGTTTATTTGTTCTGTTTAATTTGTTTGGTTTTGTTGTATCTCATCACCAATAATTGTTTAGTTTCATTGGACTTGCATTGTTTTTTTAGTTAGTTTGATTTAGGTTAGTTTCATTACCCGGAATTGTTTAGTTTTATTGTGCTTTGTTGTTTTGTTTAGTTCAACTATGCTTTTTGTGTAGTTTTATGCCAGTTTTTAGTTTCATTGTGCATTTTGTTGTTTAGTTTCATTGTGCCGTTTTGTTATCTAGTTTACATCACTTCTTTGTATTAGTATTTTTTTTTTTTTTTATTGTGTTCCATTTTGTTATTGAGTTTATGCCATGTTTTGTTGTTTAGTTTCCTTGCCTTTAGATTCATTGGGCTGTATTTTGTGTTTAGTTACTTTGTTCTTTGCTTTGTTGTTTTGTTTGGTTTCATTGTGCCGTGTTTCATTATTTAGTTTAGTTTCAGTTTTCTGTGACGTTTTGTTTAGTTTCAATGTGCTCTGTGTTGTTTGCTGCTGTAATCATGCTCTAATCTTCTTGTCTCTATTGACAGTGCTTTGACATTTAAGTACAGTCAGCTTTCATATGTTCCTCTTATCACACTTTGCTCTTAACACTACTAGACATACAGGCACAGCAGGGTTTCTGAAAAAGAACAAAAATTGTTTGATATCACAATCCACAGTGTGGCACATAGATGTTGGATCCTCAGAGAGGGATTTACAAGCTAACGCTCATGCGTCAGTGTGTGACACTGAGCCGTCTTTTTCTTCTGAAGAGCACATGGGTCTCAAACAGTGTCCAAAAGTACTTCAACACTCCGTGTGTGACTGTTGTCTCAAATCTCCATATTTATTCCCTGTTTCTCCCCTGATGTCTGAGTCATTATACAGAACAAGTTCTCCACTACTCAGAGAGCTCCTAAAGCCCAGTGGATCTCATCACACTTCAGCTCTGTCTTCAGCCTCCAGCTTCACACTTTCAAACGAGAGTGAAACACACTGTGAGAATGAGATTGTGTGTTGATTGCTCTGGAAATGTATGTGTCTCCCAAGCAGTGATTATATAAATTTCCCTGAGATGCAGACATGTATTTTTCCTGTCTTCTCGGGATGTTGCTAACTACTGTCCACTGGAGTGCAGATGTATGTTTTTTGTCGGCCGTCTGACGTTGATTGACAGATAGTGGAGAAAGTGTCCCACTGAATGGCAGAATCGATCTCTCACGCTGATCTGCAATTTGGTTTTAATGGCAGCGGCCTGTTGCTCCCGGCAGCGGCTCCCGTGATAAACGGCCATGCGTGTTGCTTTGTTTTCCTCTGTGCCGTGGCGTGAGCTCGGACCATTTATTTACTAGATTACAGAGCCACTGCCATCATTTATTCAAAATGTGATCACGATGTAAGTCAGACTTGTGCTTGCAGCAGAAAGCAGAGCACGATGGCATAATTTCCACCTCAATGATACTTCGTTCCTGTTTTTTTCACTTCCTGTTCCCTGTTGTTTCCCCTTTTATTTCCTGTCTGTTTTTACATCTTTTACTTAGTTTTTCCTTTAGTTTTGTTTTACTTCTATCCATTTCCTTTTCCTCCTTCCCTTCCCATTTGTCTTTCTAGTGTTCATCCTTTCCCTTTCCCCTCTGGTTTTCCTTTACTTCCTTTTCCTTTACTTTTCATTTCCTTAGTTTTTACCTTCCCTTTGTTTTGTTATACTTTTAAATTTAGTCTTTTTTCTTTTCTTTCTGATTCCTCTTTCCATTAACTTTGCCCTTCCTCTCATTCATCATCTTTCCATTTTTCTTTTACAGTACTTCCTTTTACATAATGTTTCCTTTCCTTTGTTTTTCCTTTTAACTTACTTTGATTTTCGTTCCTTTTCATTCCATTTCCCCTTCACTTTCCCCTCTTGTTTTCCTTCACTTCCTTTTACTTTACTTTTCATTCCCTTTGTTGTTAATTTTCTTCCTTTTCCCTTCTTTCCTATTCCTCTTTCCCTTCCCTTTCCTCTTACTCCCATTCATAATTTTCCCGTTATTTAACCTGTTGTCCTTTACATCTTTTTCCTTTGATTTTCCTTTCACCTTACTACTTGCCTTTTTTCCTTCCATTTCCTATTTCCCCTCACTTCCCCTCTTCTTTTCCTTCACATTCTTTTACTTTACTTTTCATTTCCTTTCGTTTGCTTTGCTTTACTTTTAATTTTCTTCCTTTCCCTTCCCTTTTCTCTTATTTCCATTCACTATTTTCCTGTTTCCATCTTCCTAGTGTTAATTCTGTTCCCCTTCCATTTTCCTTTTTTCTTACTTTCCTTTAAATTTACGTGTATTTTCCTTTGTTTTTGCTTTTCATTTTATTCCTTTTTTCTTCTGTCCTTTACCTCTCCCTCTTTCCCATTTTTCTTTTCCTCATCCTGCCATTTACCATTTTCCCATTCCATCCCCCTCAGTTTATACATTATTTCCTTTTACTTTATATTTTCCTGGAGTTTTTGTGTACATTCCTTTTACCTGTATGTTTCCTTTTCCTCTCATTCAGTTGTTTCCTGTTGTTCTCTTTCTTTCTTTCTTTCTTTCTTTCTTTCTTCTCTTTCTTTTCCACATCCTTTCCTTTTAACTAGCGCTTGAACCTGCTAGTTGTCTGAAACTTGTGATGGTACACAAGTTACTCAAAACAAATCAGTGCCACTTTAAAGCAGCTGTTGGCTCACCATTATTTACTGAAGATCAACTTTGTTTTGAAGGTTTCCCAGCTGTCACGTCAGACTTGTAGATTTCATAAGCTGCGATTTTATGTGCAGTCAGTCTGCCTACCTCTTTTTTCCCCTCTCATTCTTTCGCTAACAATCTCTCCATCTCTTTAAATTAAAAATAAGCCCACAGAACCCTCACAGATCTACATTCTGCATCACAACAGACACTAATACAAACATGTTATGTAGTCAAAATCAGCATGCTGCATGTCCCATGAGCCCGTTTTTAACAATCTTAATGAACACAGGCTACTGAACAGTGTTTGTTAGACACAAGTTTACATATTCATGTACAAAAGGTTCTATTTTTGCATGATTTTGCTCTTATAAGAGAGAACCTATGAGTCATATATGGTCATCCGTTTATCTAGAGATGAGTTCCCGCTCTGAAGCATGTGTCTGTCCTGCCGTAATTTCCTGGTGTATTTGCTCACTTGCTGGGTGGGAGTGAATCCAGACAGAGGTTCGATTTCTTTTCCTCTGTTGGATTCACCTTGGTAGCCTCACACAGAAACATCACTGGGAAGATATAAAAGCTCTTATTGGGTCGTGAAGACGTGATGTCAAGGCAGATAATCTGCAGAGAGCTGGAGCCGGTTGTAGAGAGACTGATAATAGAGTTAGAGGAGTGACACAGCAGCGCTCGCTTATTGTGATCAAGGAGATCTGTGCTCCATCTGTTCTTTGTTTTTCTTTCTTTCTTTCTTTCTTTCTTTCTTTCTTTCTTTCTTTCTTTCTTTCTTTCTTTTGCATTCCAATTTACTCAAATAGCAAAATTAAAACTCGACAATTGTGTTTTCACTACTATCAAAGAAAAAAAAAATAGAGACAGACAGACAAAAGTCAAAAGATAGAATGATGTAAAATGTACTGTTACACCTAGATGTTGTCAGAAACAATGACAACTATGTTTGTTTTGTTTGTTTGTTTGTTCATTTCCTACTACTTTTGAGCTTTCCTTTGTTCAGTCTTTCATTTGTTTTCTCATAT
Source organism: Carassius gibelio (assembly GCF_023724105.1). NCBI lineage: Eukaryota > Metazoa > Chordata > Actinopteri > Cypriniformes > Cyprinidae > Carassius > Carassius gibelio. The sequence goes on along the minus strand of NC_068417.1, from coordinate 23,442,613 downwards.
ACTTCAATTTTATTTTTCCTCATTCACTTTCGCTTTTAATTGGTTTGCCTAATTGTTTGTTGTGTATGTTTTAGTTAATTGTGAATCATTCTTTCTGTCTTTTATGTTTTTCTGTTTTTCACACGTTATTGGTTTTTCTTTTCTTTATTTGTTTTTTTTCTTTGTTTTTTTTTTATCTGTCTGTGTCTCTTTTTTATCTTTTGTTTATTTATTCTCTCATTTTGTCTGTCTTGTGGTTTTTCTTTTGAGTCCTCCCTTTCTTTCTTTCTTTTGCATGTTTTTTTTTTTCTCTGTAGTTTGTTTATTTGCTCAGTCCGTCATTCCATCTGTTTTGCTTATTTGCTTGCTCTGTATGTCTGATTTTCTTTAGTTATTTCATACACAATTTTTATTAGTTTTGTTTGTTTACATGTATTCACTTTTTATTTCTGTTGTTCGTTTACCAATTCTGTCTTTTTAATCTTTTTCTTATTTACTTGCACTCATTTTCACATTTTCTCCATATCATTTCTTAGGCTTCCTGGCAGATCATACCCAAGAAAGTCTGGATATGTCTTTCTGTTCATAACAATAATAATAAAAAAAACATTCAGCCATTTGTTTGTTTTTGTTTTATTGCTGCCAAAAGCTTATTTTGCTTTCACAGTCCTCGCTTCCAATAGTAAAAGAAGGCCAAATTCAGAAACCATCCATGTCTTTTTCTCTTCTCCTTTCAGAGCCAGTAACATGCAACTCCAAAAATTTCATCTGTGCCAACGGAGAGTGCATCTCCTCACGCTTCCGCTGCGATGGTGACTTCGACTGCACCGATAACTCTGACGAGGTTTCAAGCACCACATTCATCAGTTGCTAAACATCATTCATCTGGTTCCTGTCTGAGTGCTGATATCCTGTGCGTGTGTTTTCAGAGAGGCTGTGAGAGCCACTGCTCCGAGGATCAGTTCCAGTGCCTGAATCATCTCTGTATCTCAGTCAAATGGCTCTGTGATGGACAGGAAGACTGCAAAACCGGGGAAGATGAGGCCAATTGCAGCCCTGCCAACACTGTCATGACAGGTTAGCCGCTTTCACACGCTCTTTAAATAATGCAAACGGATCCAGAACCGATCAAAGCTGCTCCCAGACAGCAAGCTTGGCACTCCTATAATCACATATCACAGAGCGGACACCTTTTATCCAAAGGGAATCATAGGGCTATGACTACACAATGGTGACTGGAGATCTATGCACAACCTCAGACCCTGCAACGCTGCCTTCATTTATAACTGCTGAGCTACTTCCACTGAAAACTAACAGCAAAACGACCCCACATTTGTCATCTTCTGTTCTAATACTTGTGGAGGGCACTGTGTGTGTGTGTGTGTGTGATATATATATATATATATATATATATATATATATATATATATATATATATATATATATATTAGGGGTGTAACGGTTCACAAAATTCACGGTTCGGTTCGGTACGATTCACTGATGTCACGGTTCGGTTCGGTACGGTTCGGTACGTTTTAGATACAGCAAAAAGAACAAATTGGCAACAAAGTATGTTTTTTGTTTTTTTTTACATTGAACAATGATCTATTCTTTACCCATCTTCTATGGTGTTTTCTTAGCAGCATACTGTATAAAACAAAAACAGCTCCTTATTAAAAAAAATTGAAAATGTTATATTGTTGTAGTAGTTATGAACAAATACAAAGATGTAACTTTTCATATGGAACTCTATAACTCTTTATATTGAGTGTGTTTTTACTCAATTGGTTCTCTATAGGGCTTATGTTTTTTGGAACAAAGCAGGAATTACGGTCTGGCTGAAATGGGCTCGTGAAGGAATATAGTAACGGGGCTAAATTACATTAAGAATGTTCTTAAAACATGCGTTTTCCACTATATGCGCTCGCTCACTCAGCACACGCTTAAGGCTCGTTGCAAAATGACTAAAGGGTCTTTCACACAGGACGCGATACGCGCGGCGCTGGATCCTGGGCTCAGCGTTGCCCTTCAGATACAACGCGATTTGCGCTGCACTATGCCAAGAGCAAAGTAGGTGGAGTTTTCAAAACTGCCCGTGCATACGTTCTATTTATAACAGTTCTTCTATAACGTGCAGGCCTGTTAATTGAATCGTACTGCTCAGGAAATTCCGACACAGTACAGTACTAGTCCATTACCGTGCTTGTTTGGATGCCCCGATCGATTGGTAAAGTGCACCCAAACACCAGACCTGTTGGTTATTGGAGGATCTTCTATTTGTGGTCTGTTAAACGCATTGGCCATTTTGCAACGAGCCTTCAGCGCGTACTGAGTGAGCGAACGCCTGACCTGAGTAGCCTAACATAAACATATAAGATGGTGTTTTTTTTTTCTTGTTCGGGGGTGTCAGGGGCGTTGCCTGTTACGTCGTTTGGGTTATTGGGCTACCTTGTTGAACGCATATCATTATATTTCACAATTTTTTCTTTATTTTCCAAATATAATTAATTAGTCCAACGAACCGTTCGGTACATAATGCGTACCGCGTACCGAACCGAAAGCCTCGTACCGAACGGTTCAATACGAATACGCGTATCGTTACACCCCTAATATATATATATATTAATATATATATTAGGGCTGTCGCGATATACCGGTATTGACGATAACCGTGATATTCGAATAAACAATTATCGATATCGTGTTAATTTAGTTTATGATGATATACTGGTATTAGTGATAACCACAATATTTAAAATGAACAGTTCTCTTATGATGACACCACATGTAAATACTGGGTATATATAATTGTATTTAATTGTATTTAATAACTATACAATGCTATTTTTTATTAAAATCAGTGTTAATTTTGACAGCAAATTCGGATTTAGTCTTAGTCTTAGTCTTTTGAATAACACACCATTTAGTTTTAGTCACATTTTAGTCATCTGAAATGTTTTAGTCTTAGTCTAGTTTTAGTCGACTAAATATCATAAGAGTTTTAGTCTTAGTCTAGTCTTAAGTCTTTTAGTCTTAGTCTAGTTTTTTTTTTAGTAGAACAAAGTCAACTTAGTTGACTTGACTAAATGTTTCCATCAGTCTGTTATGGAATGGTATTTATAAAATAAACATAAGGCCTGCTCTCAATGAAAAATATACATGCTCTCTGAAAAAGATATGCATTCGTCCTGAATGATATGCAATGCATATGACATTCTTTCAAGATGAAGTACAGTATTATTGAAATAGACAACCACCTATATTATATTTGTATTGTATGTTCATTCTATTTCTTTATTTGTGCTATTTACACAAAGTTTACATTTTTTTTAAGTTTGTTTTTGTTCATTTAAAATAGCACTGCATAGTCTTCACTGTAAAATAAAATACACAATCAACCAAAATGTATTCAGACACCTTCAACGTTTCTTACAATATCACAGTTTATTTGCTGTAGTTTAGAAATTGGTAATAAAATATGACAATAACTCAGGGTTAAACTGTGTCAGAACAACAAATTCATCTTGATAATGTCTGAAGCAATGCTTAATTTGGTTCAGTCTGTGGTGTGAAAAGGTTGCATTAGAAATTAAAGAAAGAAACACTTAAGCAAAACATGCTCAGGTCCCTAATATTTTTTTTTTTAGTTTTTTTTTTAGTCACTAGTAAAACAATATAATCTATTCTATCTGATTTTCGGATTGACTTTGGATAAATTCTTGTTAAAACTACAAAGTAATTCAATCAAGAGCAGTAAGTGGGTTTACTTTCATTTTCATACATTAAAGACACTGACAGCAGAGCTAGTAAATTAGGCGCGGTCACTTTAAGAGACAAATGCATCCATTATAAAGATACGCACCCGATTTCTTTCCAACGCTTTACTTTCACTGAAGACATAACTACAGACTTTTTCGAACACACTTTCCAAGACGGGTATTTCGACATATTTAGTATGTATTTGTTGTCGGTACAAAAGCAAGAAGACTTAGAGACGCGTCTCTGCTTGCTCCCTGAATACCAGAACACCACGCTGCTGAATTGAGCTCTTTCACCTTTCGCTCTTTTTCTTATGTTTATTTAAAATGCGATTTGTATTTGTTCGTTCAGGGTGCAGGAGGACGCAAACGTCCTGAAAGAGAGCTCGGTTCAGTGTTACGCGAGTAACCAGCTGCTCTGCTCAGTTCAACTTTCCCGCATCGCGGGGCTGAAGCCAACTTGATGTGTTGAATGCTTGGAGCACGTTATAAAACGTATTCTTAAAATACACATTTCTGTTTTAATAAATGCTCATATTAAACAATAGCATTACACATAAGTAGGTACAAAAATAATCAGTGATACATTTACGACCCCATAAAAATTTGGGTCGCAATGGCATTTCAAAAGGTTGCAGTGTGGTTCCCTGTGTAAACAACTTAACTGTTATGAAAACGTCCTCGAAACTGTGCGAATTTCTGCAAACTCATCTTTGCTCTCTTTTCTGTGTAACTGCTGCTTTGTTTAGCAGTTGCGCTTACATTTGCCGCGGCTTTTTAAAATGGCTCGGCTGCTTCTGCATAGATCAACCTACCCTCAAAGATTCGCACTGATTGGATCTCTTCTCCATTCGTCCCTTCCATATATTTTCGTCTCATTTTTATTCGTTGACTAAAGTGTCAGTTATATTTCGTCACGTTTTTCGTCATCATATCTGACTTTTTATTTAGTTTTTATTTAGTTTTCGTCCGTGAAAAAGGTTAGTTGACGAATATTTTTCGTCATAGTCTTCGTCAACGAAATTAACACTGATTAAAATCAACAGTTTTGTTTATTAAAATTACCATCATGAATCATAATGAAATTAATTTGAATAAATTGTATTTAAATGGTAACAGTGTATTGTATTTTTCGTTGAATCGAGTATTATAAATATTATCAAATCAATATGACATATTATTTAACTTTATATAAATGTTAATAATAATAATATTTCTTACTAAAATTACTTATTAAATCATTACATACACATTTTTTACTTAATCTGTTTGTGTGTGTGCGTGTGTACAAAACACACACACACACACACACACACACTCATTAAAATAAATATAGATATACAGTATATATTTTACATATATATATATATATATATATATATATATATATATATATATATATATATATATATATATATATATATATATAAACTTTTATCTAAAGCTAAAGACCTATGAACACCCAAGAACTCAGAATAATGCATGTTCTGAACCTCAGGTTCATCTGTTATTTTAACCCCAAGAGACTTGAAGTATATCTCCCTTCTTTTTTCTTTTTTTTTTTTTTTTTTTTTTTTTTTTTAAGTTGAGGTCTCCCTACCAACTTTTATGGCCTTCGTCTTGAATATTTCAGCGTTGTGTGCTATGCACAGGGTACATGAGTCCATCCACAGTGAATTATTCTGATCGTAAGACCACTGGAGATGCATTCAGAAAGCTCCCTTTCAGATACTTTTTTTTTTTTCTTCCCTGTGACTCAAGGCAAGCCAGGGGAATTTTACCCCATGATTAATATTAATAGGACTGAAAACACTTCAGAAAGTGCAGCCAGAAATCTCTCTCAACCTCTCGCTGACCGAAACTGCAGCTCTGTTTATTTCAGACCTCGGCACGTGTGCGAGGCGGATGCTTTCAAGGAACAGATTGTCCCAGGACATGTAGATGGATGCGTCTTTTTATAGGATTCTTTGATGGAAGATTTCTTGTCTCGAAATTATTTTGTGAATTCCTTGT